>NW_010425215.1:6628-10925 GCF_000710305.1 Buceros rhinoceros silvestris
CCCACCACAAAGACAAGCCCCCCAGCCACAAAAAAAAAAAAAACCAAAACCTAATCCTACCATACTGGAGAAAGAAAACGTATTTAATTTCCACAGCTCTCTCCAAGAGGACACAAACACCCCAGAACAACACAGCTCCAGGAAGCTGTGGGTGGGTGGTGGCCAGGCCAGCTCCTCATCATCCCCTGCAGCTGTGGACCATGAGGTCATCTAGGCCCACCTGGGCTGCTGAGCCGCATCCCACCCTGCTCGACCCCCCACGCCACATTCCCCACACCAGCTGATGCATGCCCCCACCACATCTCCTTCGGGGAGTATCTCAGGGGAGCCCCAGAGCACCCCAGGAGCCTGGCACACAGATACAGTGGTCACAGAGCTGGGGTTCGGCTCTTCTAATGCATCATGACAGCTCAGATCTTTCCACTCTGTGACAAATGTAAACATTTCAAGCTTTTCTCCAGCTCACAATCAATTGCTGAAATATCATATTCTTGACGTGCTAAAGCGCTTCGGGTTTTAAGCACTTGAACTTTATTCCTTGTACCAGGAGAATAAATAGTACCTGAACACACCCAGCAACAAGAAGCTCTAGAAGTCTACCCCTTGCCTGCACAGGTGATACAGGTGTTCACGCAGATTAGGAACCTTGGTGCCACTGATGTAATTTAAATGGTGCAACAAGATGCTCCGCTGTAATTCAAATTCAGCAGCAAGCTCACTGCACGCCGCTGCTTCCGTGGCATAACTCCAAATCCCCGTCCTGTCTCACGCTACAGCAGTTTCCCGTTCTTGCATTGCTCCCACCCAGTATTCCCCTTTTCACTTGCTGCAGGAGGAATCATCCGCAAGACAGGCTGTGATGCTGAGCAGTTATTTCTAAGCATTGATCTGGTATCTTGGCGTTCTTCACCTCCTCAACAGCACAGAAAGGCATCTCATGATTTGCTCCCTCCTTCTTAAACCACTTTCTTTAAATCCTTCCAGGTTTCTTTCAGTAAATGGGAGACTAATGCACGTGGACAAAATAAGATAAGAATCTGCTGGGATCAAACTTCTTTAGTGCTGCTAGTTTAGAACAAAAATGTATAGGGCATACAATGTAATTTGCATCAGGTGGAAATAGTGCTGACTTTTTAAAAAAATAAGACAAAACTGGCACTGAGTCCTTGCCTTCCATTTCCTGACCTGCTTTTCAGTCACCTATGGCCAATAGTTCATTTGTGAGGCACGAGCACGGTAAAGCTGTACACAGCATAAAATGGTGCCGTTTGCAGACAAGGTCACCATGAGCTGGGTCAGCTCTTGTCTGAGAAGTGGCACCGGGTGAAGGCCTTAAGAAGACTTATTTTTTGAGGACAGAACTATTAAGCAGCAGGAACAGTTTCTGTTTGGCTGGGAATCTCTTCCCTTGGATATATTGTGACCAGTGCAAACCAGTTCTACACTGGTGCCCACTTCCTGACCTAAATCTAAGTGAAGGTCCCGGGTGGTACCTGGAATGCTCTTCTCTTCCTCAAGTTATACAAACGAAAGGAAGGGAGATGTTGAGAGCAGCCCACTGAAACCATGCAGCCCCCTTTGTTACTGGGTCTCTTTCTGGCTTTCAGCAAGGAAATGCTATTAGGTTCCTTAATCCACCTGCAAATCCATGATGATTTTAACTCGCTTTCAGCAACACGAGATGTGTGCGTGGACTGTGCTGTGTGACGAGCCAGCCACCCGTACATGATTGATCAGCATCCTGCATCGGCTGTGTCTGAACCACAACAACATGACAAATTCTCTTTGTCACGCTTCAGCTTTTGCTGGTTGTTAACACAAAACAGGTGTAAAGCAAAGGAATAAAAAATACCAGCCGTCATGGCCAATACTGGAGAAGAGGACTGCGAACAAAGGGCTAACTGGAAGATCCCCAGAGACCAGCCTTCAGCAAAGACTGTCTGAGAAGTCCTTCCCTGCTTCCACAGACAGTCAATCACAGGATAATTCCCTCCAATTGTTTCACGTTAAACTGTTGGTTATACTTGGAGCTTTGTTTCTTTGGTCTTTAACGAGTTACAAGAAAACTGCCAGGATAAACTTTGGGACCCGCCTGGTACCAAAGCAGGATATGGGCTTCAGAGACCACTAGGTTTCTGCCTGCATTTTTAGGCTCCCGATGAGCTTTTGAAGACTGGTTCTGCAGAGACCAACCAAAATCAGAGCTTTGTTTTACGGCAGGTACCACCGGGCCAGTTTATACCATCTATGGAGACCAGCAAGACAAAGAAAGTGTTGTCTCTGCACTCAAGCTGGCAATCGAAACTCGGGGTTTTCACTGACTGTCTCGCTATTGCAGCCAGAAAATGTGGCCAGGGTACCTTTAGCTGACAGCTGGCTCTAGAATTTCTGATGCCCTCTGAATCAGCAGAATATGGGAATTATAACCACTTCTCCCACAAATCTTGTTTTCAGTGTAGTCCTGAATTAAAGTCCACCGAGGCTGACAGGAGCCCTTTCCTCACCGAGTCTGGGAACAAATACCCTGTGAGTTCTCTGAAACCTACCGGAGTCCATCACATGCTTGATCCTGCCTTCAGTTTTCCTTTTTCATGCCTGATGCACGACCTAGGCGCTGTTCCGAACATGAGAGCTTATCTGCAGCCACATCTTTCCCATTTTGGCTCTCAGGCATTTGTATAAAATGTTTTCAAATACAGTCCACATGTTTTTTAATATACTGAACTTGAATTTCATTTTATAGAACCCAACCAAGCAACTGCATTTGGTAATTTCTCTTCCCTTAGATCTATCCATCCAATTCTTTTTTTTTTAAATACGAGCCATGTTCTTACTGTACTTCAATTTTCTGATGTGGCCTTGCTTCAAGTCTTGACAATTTGCTGAAAAGCCTCAACAGTAATTAGTCAAAACACGATGACGTTTGGGTTTTCAGTTTAATCCATACCAGAGCATAGACCAAAGCAGTTTCCTTCCAGTGAACACAGACTTTCTAATTACAATCACTAATCACCGGAGCAGTAAGAGGTTTTTCGGAGGAGAAGAGCCTCTCTGAGCTCAGGCTCCAGCCTAATGAACATGATTTGATGCTCCTTCACACTAAGCGACAGTTTCCACACTGGCAGCTGGGTGCGAGGTAGGGCTCCCGCGAGAAGCCTTGGCTCCAGTTTACAGCCGCCACCAACTCTTCCCTCCCCACCCCCCCACCCCAAATTCAGATGCGTCTGTTTCCCCTAGAATCAGCTTTGACAATCTCCCAACACCTTCTGATTAACGTTTTGCTACTTCTAAAAAATATGCTGACTGCAACCCATTGAATTAACTTACCCAGAGTTAGGCAGCGCTGTTCCCGGTGGTTATGGGAGACCAGAAACTGAGACCAGTCCTGCAGGGCTGCATCTCCAATCTTATAGCTGAAGAAAAAGTAGGATATTTCACCCTATCCTTAACTGGGTTTGAGTTAATTGTGGGTCCTGAGCCGTTCCAGCGCTCCCAGCGCAGAGAGTGCACCTCTCTTCGTTTGGTCCTCATGCCCCTCCGAACTGGAATGTAAATGTCATCCCTAGACAACTGCTTTTGGAGGACTAAGGGAATCCAGATCTTTAACACTAAGCACCTTTACATCCAAAGTATGTCATACATGGAGTTTCCAACAGCAAAATTCATCTGTGTTGCTGCTCCAGAAACAACTCCATTAACTCACAGGTGAGAAGTGGGCTTGTACTGGCACCTCCAGATGTGCGCTGGAACATCTGCTACTGAAAACATCAACCAGCACCCACGACAGTGTTTTGTATGAAGGGGTATATAGGGACTAATGATTCTGACTATGTATTTAGAGAAAAAAGAATTTCAATACATAAAAAAAAAAAATCCAAAGTTTCTACAGAGAAAAAGAAACATTACGAAGCCTATTGGATCATTTATCCCATAATATTATTAGAATTTTCACAAATATTACCACCACGGCAGTAATTACTTGGCATTTCTTATCTCAAACATAAAGCTGCGTCAAATGTTATCAGTGAAACAAGACAACATCGCTGCTTTAACATCTCGACTACAGATTTCCAGAGCAAGACACTTTCCTTGTCAATCCGCTTAGCTAATAGACCATTAAATACCGAATATTAGAGAGCAGGGAAATGCTCCTCAGACACCCAGACAGCCACGGCACCCGTGAAGAAGGACGGTTGTTCCACACAGGCTGCGTCGCTGACTGCAGCATGAGTACACGGCACAAGCTGACACCCTAAAAATAGCTGTGGTGACTGTCACACCACCACTGGGTCTCCTA
>NW_010425215.1:11094-11548 GCF_000710305.1 Buceros rhinoceros silvestris
GAGAAACAACGTTTAAACACAGCATGAAAAGCACCACAGAGAAGCAAAAGCACTGCCGTTTGCAGCGGCTACCTCAGACTCGCTCTCTAACTCAACAGCATTCTCCCAAGTTTAAAAATCCTGCAGCTGCAAATCTCAAATCTGGCTCCTAAACACAGGAAATATTGTTTCTGTGGTGCTGTTCATCGTCTCCTGTTTTGCGAGTGCCGCATCTGGACGTACACAAACACTCCAGCGGCAGCTGCAGCCATCCACACAAAGCCCAGAGCTTTCCAGATTTCCAGGAGCGGGGACACCAGCCCAGCCAAGCCCCTGCAGGGTCCGTTCATTGTGTTCCTCACACTGGGGAAAGACCAGCGGGAGACAGTAGCCCGCAGTGCCAGTATTGTGTCACCCAGGGATGGCAGAGCTTGCAAATACCCTGACGAGACAGTTTTCCAGCTGCTCTGTGCTA
>NW_010425215.1:11710-12336 GCF_000710305.1 Buceros rhinoceros silvestris
CCATGACAACGGCAAGACAAGGCGATGTGAGACAGTGAGCTCGCTCCTTTAGCTAACAGGGACACAAATCAAGAGCAATTCCCTAAAATGACAGAAGTTCTCTCCTCTCCACATTTACACACAAAAGGTAACTAACTACCTTTGAAAACAAGCAGGCCTGGTATGGCTTGAACGGCTCAGGCTGCCGCAAGTTAACCCGTGCCGACACTGTCCGGAAAGCAGCCCTAAGAGACACAAGTCTGGAAACAATGGATAATGAGGTGGGCAAACGTTCGTGTCTTTCAAGAAGACTGAAAGTAGGAAAAGGGCAAATCTGGAATTCAGGGTCTGTAACATAATCACCCACCTGAAAAGGAGGATGCAGATAAATATACACACACACACATACATAACTTTTATCCAGTTATGGAGTGTAACAGCTAGCTCAG
Organism: Buceros rhinoceros silvestris; assembly: GCF_000710305.1. NCBI lineage: Eukaryota > Metazoa > Chordata > Aves > Bucerotiformes > Bucerotidae > Buceros > Buceros rhinoceros. The sequence continues at coordinate 12,139 of NW_010425215.1, forward strand.
CTCTCACTGAAGCCAAGAATTATCCAAAGGTGACCACGACAGGATGTATGGACCATGTGTCGCAGCAGCAAAGCTCCTTGAGGGCATGGCAGAGACTGGAAACTTCTGCTGGAGAAACTCACCCATGAAATGCAGTCCCTGCTGCCCTTTGTATCAGAAAGAGCATGGTCCGCCGGCTCTGATGAGCTGGCAGGGAAG
>NW_010425215.1:12535-13162 GCF_000710305.1 Buceros rhinoceros silvestris
AAAGCACTAGGTGATCACATCTCAGTCCCAGGATTTTATTCACCGATCTCACCATTTAGCTGTTCAAACCATTCCAGCATCTCTGGGTATCGTTGTCACAACACCGTGGAACCATTAAAACACTTGAGAACGGAATGCGCATGGTAGGTGCTGCCTGCGCGTGCGGAGACAAGCTTTAACGCACCGATTTTAAGTGGATGTGATAGCCGGCATTGGCATGGCTTCTAACCATGACACTGTCCAAGTGGCTCCCTTCATGTACTCAATGCTGCTCTATGGAGTCGGCAGCTACTTAATAACTAAATGCTTCAGACTGTTTCATAAATCCCAATTTTTACGCTTTCACAATACGCCTCACAAAACTGAATTACCCCAAAGCAGCAGAATAAGGGAAATGGATCCGAAAATGTGAAAAAAAGAGAAGAAAATCCAGGACTTGAAATCCTGTTCACCTAAAACATTTTTATTGATGTTTCATGTAACTCATGAATACTACAAGGATTCTGTGAGAAATGGATCCGAAAATGTGAAAAAAAGAGAAGAAAATCCAGGACTTGAAATCCTGTTCACCTAAAACATTTTTATTGATGTTTCATGTAACTCATGAATACTACAAGGATTCTGTGA
>NW_010425216.1:0-648 GCF_000710305.1 Buceros rhinoceros silvestris
AGAATCACAGAATCACAGGATGGTTTGGGTTCCTGGGAAGGGACCATCCAGTCCAACCCCCGCCCCTGCAGTGACGAGCGACATCTTCAACTAGAGCAGGTCACTCAGAACCCCGAGGTCCAACTGGACTGTGAATGTTTCTAGGGATGGGGCTTCTACCATCTCTCTGGACAACCTGGCCCACTCTCCACCCTCAGTGTCACAAACGGCTTCCTTCTCTCCAATCTGAATCATAGAATCACAGAATCATCTGGTTGGAAGAGACCTTAAAGATCATCGAGTCCAACCATTCCCCCTGCACTATGTCCACTGAGACCTGCTTACAAGACTGATGAGCCCCAAATCAGGGAAAACGGTAGATGAGATAAACTACTGGAACCAGAATCATAGAATCATAGAATCATCTGATTGAAAGAGACCTTTAAGACCATCGAGTCCAACCGTACCCCCTACGCTGCCAGGGTCCCTAAATCATGTCCCTCAGCACCAAATCCACACGGTTTTTAAACATTTCCAGGGATGGGAACTCCACCACCTCCTTGGGCAACCTGTTCCAGTGCCCAACGACCCTTTCTGTATAGAAATTCTTCCTGATATCCAACCTAAACCTCTCCTGGTGCAACTTAAAGCCATTCCCTCTTGTCCTGT
>NW_010425217.1:0-12019 GCF_000710305.1 Buceros rhinoceros silvestris
GGTCGTGCCGTTCGTTTCAGCACCTCCTTCCCCCGGTCCCGCCGCCCTGTTGCTCTGCGGGCTTCAGCGCTGTGCCACCCTGGCTCTCCGCATCGCGCGTGGTTCGCGACCCTGGGTTGCCAGCTCCCCCGAACTGCCTCTGCTTCGGGGTCCTCTGGGACTGGCTCCACCGACTTCTTAAAAAAGCGCGGGGGAGGAGGTGGGAAGGCAAAGGAAAACAACTGGTGAAAGCCCAGCGGAGTAACTTGGCAAGGGGAGAGCCCTCTCTTCTATCAAGCCCCCAGGAGCCCTTTCCATCTTGCTGTGCAAGTGAGGCTGTGTGAAGTGGAGTTCAGCTCGCGATTCAAAATAGAACAATAAATAAACTCCACTAAGTTGCTGGAGTGTTTACGAAGTGCTGTTGCTACAAACAAGGCTGTGCTTGATTCCAGGTGACCATGGCAGACAGAGCCGCAGCTGAAAGAGCGTGCAAAGACCCAAACCCTATCATTGATGGCAGGAAAGCAAATGTGAACCTGGCATATTTGGGAGCAAAACCAAGGAGTATTCAAACTGGTGAGGCATCCAGGAGATCCCATCTCTTTCTATTAGAATAACTTGTAAGACAAGGAAACAAGTTACTCCAGCTGGATTCATCTGATCTGACGATGTGCATTTATCCCTTGTAGCTCTGACAGTTGACTGAGGACGCTGTGTAGACCTTCTCTTCCAAATCTGACTTGTCCCCGTAACTCTAGTGTTCTGCACCTAAGTTCACATAACTGAATTAAAGCTGTGTTCTTCCATGGCTGATGTGTTTTCCCAGTACTCTCTTCATTACACCGGTGTCAACAGTAAAATCCGTTCCATCATTCTGCCCTTCAGTTTAATGACCACAGCACCCAACAAGTAAAATACGGCATGGTGCCCCATTGTCTGGTCCATGACAGCACTTTCACACTGCTTTTTAATCAGAATTCCCATCTGGTCCTCGTGCATATCACACACGCATATTAAAACAAACTTGCTTCTTAATGGGGCTCTGGATTTGCTCACATGCAGAGCAGATAAATGCACGTAGGTGTGGTCGAAGATGTAAATATACGTGTATATTAGGTGTTGAATGGTACAATGGATGCCGTTCATTAATGTTTCTTTTTTTCTGAATGTTTTTTTAGGTTTCACCATAGGTGTGCAGCAGCTCCATCCAGCCTTCATTCAGAGACCCTTTGGGTAAGTGGAAATGGTTCTTGAACAATCTGTTTGAAATCGAATTCATGAATCAACTTCCTCATTATTTAAAATGCATGAAAAAAGCCTTAGCCATCAGGACTGGACAGTTTCAACAGCTGTTGTTAATGTGGGGGGGGCTTTATGTCTGGTGAAGATTTCAGAAGTTTTGTGCATTTGTCAGCTCAATGTAATTCCCAAGGATCCTCCTTTATCATCAGTAAATCTTAGTCATAATAAACCCAATGCATTGCTTACTGCTTTGTGAACTTCAAGAATCCACAAGAATTTAAATAAATGGAAAATACTTTCTCTATTATAGTGCTTAAGGTGTCAAAACAATTAAGCAAATTCTGTTCTCATGTTTCTTAAATAAGATCTTGTGCTTCCTCTGTGCCATTTCCCACGTAATAATGCCCAGGATACAGTTTTATCCTAGAAAACAAATTGCATTGGAACCAAAGTCTGTTACTTAATGAAAGTAACATTAGGTCAAAAATTGATTTTGGACAGATGTTAGACAAGGCTTGAATAGTCTGCAAAAGTGGGCTTTTGTCTGCTCTTTTCAATAGCTTATACCATCCCTACTCGGGTAGAAAAGTCCTCTTTTTATACATCTAATAGGATCTGGCAGCTGCTCGGCAAAAGACAAGTGTGCTTCACGAGAACAATAGTGACTGTCATACTGCCTTCATTTAACTGTTTAATGATTGATGCAGTTCTTTTTTACACCATTTCAGAATGTGAATATTGATAGGGTTTTTATTATTTTCTAAGAGCATGAAGAGAGTAGGTGCATTTTTTAAAGCTTTTGAGTGCTGCTCTGTGGTGGTTTTGTGTGACTCTAATATAAATAGATGGGATTTTGGCCTTGGTCAGCCTAAGTGCTTCAACCCTTCCCTGCTTTCTGCTTGTGCTTTTTTGGGGTGAGGTTGTTTTGGGGTTTTTTTTAAGGAAAAAAAAATCTGCAATATAAAACAGAAACTTTCACTCCTGCCCTTATGACCGCTGTTGCCAACTGGATAATCTCATTCCATTGAGTTTATGGATGTAAAAGACTGCGTTGCCACAATAGCGCACACCCAGTGTACGTGTGTAGCGTATGGTTCAAACATGCTAGTTTTCATAAGTGATTACAGCTCTCTTGGAAATACTCAAAGAACATCTGTCACGAAATGAAGAGTCTCTTTTTTTTGGTGCAAGAGCCACAGTAGTCCACGTGGACAAGATGCTGTTTTTTCATAGCTCTCCTTGCACGGGCACTACAACAGCTTTCTTAGCCCCCAAAGGAGGCAGCAGCGGTACCTTTGAGATGTGAACCCCAAACTGCACACGAGTTGACAATAAAACCAGCCTGTTAATGAGTTTTTTCATGCATGCTCACAGAAAAGAGGAAAATGATGAAGCACGTTAAGTGCCTCGCGTTGGCAGGAGTGCTGGCACACGCTTGTTCCTCTTGCAGATTATCTGCTGTTCCTGTGGGTGCTTTTCCTACCCAGCAGCTGCAGCCCTGGAAAATGTAGTTTTTCTTTTTGAACACTTTGGGTTTAGTTTCACATACAGAGGAGTGTGGGATCAACTGACTACGTGTTCCTTGTGATCTAGACGGTTACTGTTCCAGTTCTTAGGCATTGGTTTCATCATTAAACCAGCAGAGCTGCAGTTAGCACATACAGCAGAGAGCACTATAAATTATTTATCAGTTGCCAAGAGACAGGAACCAGGAGACTGGACGGTTGGAGGGAGGGTTTATATATCATTATTTGCAAGCATCAGCAAACAATTCCGTTGCTTTGCAGTCGCTGCTGCAGCAGAATGACTGGAAATGTGGAGCCATTTACCTGAGCACCACAACTGGGACTGCTCTGTGGCTCGTGAGCAGAGCATCAGGTGCTTAATCAAGCAACAGAGCTTGGCTGCTGGTTCCCTCTTTGTCTCAGCAGTAGATCAACAAAATAAAGAGCCTGCTAGACTCCACTCTTGCACTCCCTTGAACCCACCATGTCCTTGGCCCTCTGTGGGATTTGAGGATAGATGAGGACTTTATTGGGGTCTATCTGTTTTTGGAAGCTTCATCACATTGCTGTTGCCCATTTGCTCTGCATTGGGTGGAGTGGATCCTGACCTTCCCCAAATGAAGCTCAGTGGCTCGTCTGCTTTCCCCCCAGTTCTCCCTCCTGCAGTTCCTGGCTCTGCAAGGTGTTTGTGCCCAGGGGCCGGCGTGTGGTTTCCAAAAGACGATTGTTACAGGACATGAGGTACTAGGTGTGCAAGCTGGACTTGGCAAGGAAGAAATGAATGAACAACCCATTAACTGCTAGAGAAAGCCAGCCAGTCATGTTCCAGCTATCAAGCCACAAAGTGCCGTTTTTGGTGAAACCTGAAGTAAATGGAAACTATGAAAATTACCCAAACATCAGTGAGGATTATTTATAAACTGAAGGCTTCCCCTCAGGCACCTAAATGCAACTGTAAATATTGCCTGGGGTAAGCAGAACAGAAAGAGAAACCAAGAGCAAGAGCCTCTCTCCTTCCTCCTGCTGCCCTGCCAGGGGAGGCACTCTCACAGCAGACAGCATGGAGTAGGTAGTAAATACTGTTTTGAAAGGTAGTCTCTAGATTGTCGTAACCGGAGATCTTAGCAGTAGTGTAAGGCAGAGGATGTGTCTGTGTCAGAGGGACTTGGAGATCTGGCTTCTGAGTTCAGGGGAGCAGCTTTGGGCCTGGGGCCTTAGCCTGGAGCTTACAGACTGTGCTTTGCTTGGAGGCAGCAGGCAGTGCCACAGCGTGTCCCTGCAGCTACCAGCCAGCACAGAGCTGCATTTAGGAGATCGGAGAAGGGGGAGAATCTCTCTGTCCAAATGTCACTGTCTGTTACCACAGAGTGTCCCATTTAAGAAATTGAGAGGTGTATGAGACTTGTTGGAAGTTGCTCTGAGCAACTGTGTAGACCACTTGACCAGGAGTTCATGATGATGTGGCAGAGCTGCTTGGTGCCCCTCTTTTGGTCGTCTCCTCTGTGATGCCAGTGCTTGAGACAGGCTTGGGCCAGTGCAGGGAACGGAGATTCCCTGGTTCTCCTCCTCACAGCTGTATTTGCTGCTCTGGATGCGAGCAACAGCGTGTGGCTGATGCATTCCTGTGGCTGTGCCTCAGTGAAGGAGCTATCTGTGTGGGAGATCTACCAGTGACTGAGTTCTTGGAAACATAGAGCTGTCTCTTGGAGCAAGATCTAGCTCTTTCCATATCTGCACATCGGATGTCACGGCTCCAGAGACCACCCTGCCCATCCTTGTGTAGTTGCACATTTTGGTGGCTCCCTGACTGGCCCACGTTTGGTCTCAGGCAGCAACAGGAAGAGTTAAATTTCATGAGTTTGAAATTTCATGCATTGATGCTGATGCAGTTAGGAAGTGAAGAAAGTCCCTCTTTCTGTCAGCCAACCCTCCCTTGCAGCTGTTTATCCTTAAAACTTCTCTGTTGGGTTAAAAATAAAAGGAAACAAACTTTCATCTTTTCTTTCTGCGGTTATGCTTATAAAGTGGTGCTCAGCCTCCGTCAGCTGGCATCCCCCAAGCTCCAACTTCCCATTGCAGCACTTACAGTAAGCTGGCCGGCTGCAGGACCCCAGCCTGCTCGGCTGCACACAAGCGGTTCCCATGGGGGCGGCGTACCCGGCACCTGTTGTTGATCATGTGCCAATAACATGAAAGCTTTGGTGGGTGTAATTTCCTAAGAAACATTCAAATCCATTTTCCAAATGGCTTCAGCTGCTAGTTCTCGGGCACGGCCACTGTGATTCAGACCAAATGATTGAGTCAGAGCTCTTGGTTTGGTTTGTTGGGGTTTTATTCTTTTTATATAAGAGTAGACATGTATTTATAAACAGATCAGATGGGTCAGTGAATTTTCTTGAACATCTTCAAGGTGTCAGGTGATGCTATCAGACCCAAGGGTTTGCTGTGCTATTCATTTTTGCTTCTGGGTGGAGTTTGCTTATGTCCTGCATCAAGGATGGGCCTGTAGAACAGTGCAAAAGGAGAGCGTGATCTGACCTACTGACCTTACACTTGGCTACGTAAGTGGTGTGCCAAGCTCAAGGCAGTAGTGAACCTTTTGCAGGGTACAGGCCTGTGTGTGATGGAGAGCCAGGCTGAGCTGGCTCGAGCTTTGTCCTTACAGCCTGTGGCTCATTGTGCCATCACCTCTGCCCGATTCCATTGCCTTTGGATTTGCTCTTCAGCCCCACCAGTGTGAGAGCAGCCTCTTTTGCAGCAGAGACCCGAGTCCATCCTTTTTGTTGCAGGAGCTGGGGGGTGGCAGTTGCAAAATTCTCCTATTCTGATCTGGTTGATGCCACATAGTCCCAATGCACCAGATTCATGCACGTGTCTGAATTTTCAGAGCAGTCCAACTCGTACTTGATCTCATCTTTCCTTTGCACAGCTGTTGGCATACTGGTTCCTAACTCTGTAGTACTAAACACATGCCAGGTAATTTGAACGATAAATGCAGCTCTGACTGGCCTGCCTCTGAGCTGAGAACACCAGTGAGGAGGCTAGACAGTTGTTGTGCTGATAATTTGGTAGCAAGGACACTGGGTCACTTCTAAATATGACTTATATAAGAACTTGTTCCCTGCAAATAGGAGCAAGCTACATACCAGAGCTAAATATAATCTGCGATCACAAAAGATGGAAAGTTGTGGACCTCAGAGTTAAAACCGAGTCTTCTATTTCTCGGTCTTTAAATCCTGTACACAGGATTGTGCTGTCCCCTGCAGTTTCCCTGTCACCAGCTTTGACCGTTTCAGCTCTCCAGTGTCATGGCTGAGCTGCTGCTGACTCTGCTCTGGCCAAAGCAACAGAGGCTGGGAAAGCGGTGCTGAGGCAGGCTCGCCGCACCCCCCGCCCTGTGATTCCAGCTTGCAGGAAGGTGTGGAGAAGAGTTATCTGAGACACTGTAGAACAACAAAGGCACAACTGGCATCAGAGCTCGCCAAAACACTTAAAATGGAATTTCTTTCTTGTCTGAGCAGTTACTTGGTTTATTGTGTAGGCTTCCTTTTATCAAAAGTAGATATGTCATTGCTACTTCTATAGCTAAAGCATTCTACTTCACAATACTTCATCTGACCAAGAAAGAGCGTTTGATAAATTTCTCATGCTGATGCCGAGAGACTCAGGCTTCTGTAGTGCACTGATGTGAAGCATTTTCTGTTTCTTCTCTCAGTTCATTTCTGGTTTGGCTGTGCTGATAACTCCAAGAGCAGTGTTGTTTTTCTTCCTTCTCTGAATAGCAGAGTAGTTGTGGATAAACTTCCATGTGGCTTTTTCCTTGGTGCCAGATGGCTCTTGTTTCAGGCAGATGTTATCTCCTGCTACCTGAGTGTTTTTCAGCCTGCTTCTCCAAAACTATTTTTGGTCTGGCCCAACATGCCTTTGAGATTAATTTTTTTTTCCTTTTTCCTTTGGGTGTGGGGGAAGCAAGATGCAGAGGATAAAGCTGTATGTTACTGAGCCTGACTAACTTGCGGTGGAGCTCAGCATGTTGATCTCAGACTCTTGGTTAAGCTGAGAAGGACTGGATCTGTGAGAGAAGGTGTATGCTCATCTTCAGTCTGCAACCTTCTTAGTTTTTTCTTTCTTTTGGCTTTTTCCCCAGACCTCCGCACTGGCTATGGAATGGCATTTCTTATTTTTGTAGGATCCACCTTCCTCTGCTATGGGCCATTAGTTTGTTGTATTGTGAAGTCAAGACGTATTAGTGCTGTGCTGTAGAACGAGGGCATTGCTGGGCTGTGATAGGTTCTCAGCTATTGCTGTGCCTCCTATTCCTTTAGTTTTCTTTCGCCTGCCAAAATGAAAATAAATTGAAATCATGGATTGCTCTCGTACCCGTAAGTTGACATTAAGTTGACATTTCTCGAGCAATGGTTTTGGTAGGCTCAGCAACCAGCAGAGGTTATCGCCATGTCCTGCAAGAGACTCACTTTTCCTCCTGTACTGATTCCCGCTTGGGACAGTCTGTTGTTCCTTTGTGATTTCCACCAATGTGGTGACATCTGGTCCCAACAGGGAAGCAGGAAACCCAGTTGTGTACCTGCTTGCACAGATTACCATGTATATCTTCTCAGAGGGCCGTAGGAAGACCAGTAGAAGACAGACAATTACAAGATGACCAGAAATTGTGTTGATTGGTTTGCTGTTTTGTGTTCATGTCATATTGTAGTAGATGAGGATAAATACTCTACCACGTTGCTGCGGAGTTCATCCTTGTCTTGAAGCTGGCTGAGATAGCTGGCTGATGAGGCAGAAGCCATTGACATTTCAATGTGAATTTAAATCAGCTTTAGTAGGGGCATTTCAGGATTTGGAGGTTTGTCATGTCAGTAGTTGAAGCCCAGCCCATATCAGTGAATGATGATGGATGGTGGAGAGGTCAAGGCACAATGAATGTCCTGCTCTGCACCACAGTGTACGTAGATAAACTGTACGTGATCTCCTCCTGGAGCAAGAGTCCTTCCTGGCAGGCAGAGACTGCCCTGGCCATGCGCCGGCCTGGCTTGGGAGTGTCCTTCAGGAGTGATGTTCTTCGGGCTGTATGTGTGCATCACCAACTCAGAGGTGGTGTTGTGGCACTGCTAATGCAAGTGCAGAGTGCCTGGACTGCAGCGGCTTTCCTTGGCGTTGCTGGGGTGTGCTTCCCAGAGCAGTTTCTGTCTGGTGCTCTTAAACTCATGCACTCTCTTCAAAATACATCTTCAAACCTTCAGTCTTCAGGCTGTGGTTGGAAGTGTTAACTTCACCAGAGGTAGCTTTCACGTTGCTGTCATGACAGCTGTGCCTATGCTCAGCTTGTTCTCCAGTACCACTTAGCAACCGAAGCCCAGTGCTGCCTGCCATCACGTGTTGTGGCAGTGTGAGTGTCCCTGCAGCAGCTAATGGGTCAAGTCTAGGGGAAATGGAGGCCAAATTCCTGGGGTCAAATGCCAGAATTTGTGCCTTCTCTGGCAAACACAAAGGGTTCTGTTTCTTTTATTCTTCAAGGGGTAAAAGGCTGGTAGTGGTGGTGGCATTTGTGTGCTTATCTCTGTGAGGCTGCTAAAAGCCCTGTGTCTCTCCTTGTTTCCCAAGTGTTTGTGTGATGCTGTGTCACTCTTGACAGAGGTTTGCAGTTGTCTCCCACCTCTTCAGAAGCAGCAGAAACAGCTCCCAGCATGGCTGGCAGAGATCAAGGGGGTCAGGAACTCCAGCTTGCTGTTTTCCCAGCTTGCAGGAGCTGCTTACGCGTAGGAATTGCTGCAGGATGGGAGAGAGCTGAGAATATGCAGCTAAAACACGTTTTAGGTGTAAATCTGATATAAAATCATCAAGTATATAAAGTGCCTCCAAGATGATCTCTGTCAGGTAGAGCTGCTGCTGAGGGACTCATTATCTCATTCCTCTTCCTTGCCATTTGGGAAGAGGTGTGGGACATGTGGCCATCCGACCCATCCCTTCTTCTTGGCTGCCCTTGGAGCTGCGGCTGCCCACCAGCAACCCCTGCCCCGCAGCTTGCCCCTGGCAGCTTTGCCAGTGTGGTGGGGAGAACTGGGTGATGACAGGTTTTTAAAAGTTCACTCTTTCAGCAGGCAGCACCTCCCAGGAGCCAAGGGCACTGGCAGCCGCAAGCCTCGCCTGATGCAGTTGAACATCTCCACCCAGGACTGCACCAAAAATGGGCTGCTTTGATTCTGTCCTTCCTATTTTGCACAGCAAAAGCAGAAGCCGAGCCTGCATCTCCTCTGCCAATGGCTCTGTAACCATCTCTTTTGTTCTGTGTCTTTCAATTCTGTCATGCCATGTAGTTAGGAACGTGGGCTAGTGTGGCGGTCCCGGCTGCCCCCCTGCACCGCCACGGCCTTCCTGAGGCCCTCCTGTGGCCAACGCCGGCTCTCGACTTCGAAAGCGAACGTGGGCTAGTATGGCGGTCGCGGCTGCCCTCCTGCACCGCAACGGCCTTCCTGAGTCCCTCCTGTGGCCACCGCTGGCTCTAGACTTAGGTTTGACCGTGCTCGTTGCATTTTGTGGCCTTTGCCAACAATTAATCGTAATGCCATAAGCATCTCATACGCCTGCTGTTCACAGGATGACTTTGATGTGTGGTGGCCATGGCTGATCACTTGGTGATGTTTTATAATCGCAATGTGTGTATTCCAGATGAAGTTCTCTTCTGGCTGGCAGGGCCTATCATGGGAAAACTGCGTAGAGGGAGGGAGGAAGGGAAAGGCATCTTACAGAATAGATGTGACTCATTCTGTAGAAATTCAGATTAGAGTTTGCTGATTTCTAGAAAAAGAACTCCAAAAGAGCTTTTTTTTTCTTCCGCTGAAAGATCTTCAGAAATAATGGAAGGGGGGTAGATATTTTAAGACTTTCTGTGGATGCTAAACATAGCCAGCAGAGAACTTCATTGTCCTGCACTGTTTTGTTGTTTGTAGCTGCAAGTCATCGAAGTGACCTTACCTTGGGTTGTGTGTTTTGATGAGTTGCCATCTGTCCACCTAACTCAGAAGTCCAAACTGCATAATGTCTTGACTGAAGTTTCTAGCTAAATTATTAAAACCCCGCAACCAAAAGAACCTTCCCTTTTACACAGAAGCAGATTCTGGAGTTACTGAGTGTAATTTTCTAACGCAGTAAACTGTGGTGTGTGATATGCACTTGCGTATGCATTGGGCTGGGATGTATTTCTGGAAACAGAGCACAGGAGAACTTATTGTCTTCCCAGCTAATGGTGCTTTTTATTTAAAGTAGCATCAAAGAGCTGGAATTTTTCCTTGCTAAGAAAAAAACAGTAGTGCAGGATGTCATGGATTTGCTGTCTCTGGAGCACATCCTGGGAGCTGAGATGGAGAAGCTGTGTATGTGAAAGCAAAGCTGACATGCGGAGTTTCTTGGGGACGAGCTGGGAGTGTGCGCTTGGACCGATGGCCCGCACGCAGCCATGTCCCCCGCATGGTGTGTGTCGGCTCTGAAGAGCAGTTGTGTGGCAGCAAGGGACATCAGGGGTCACCTGCGGAGCTGCTCGCAGAGGATGATGCTCAGGCTGGATTGCTCGGAGGCTCTTGGACCACCCTCCTGGCTATTTTGTGGCCACAGGCTAAATGCCTGTGGGCAGGAAAAGTGCAGGCTTCTCCTCTGCTCCTGCTAGTAGGTGTTTTCTGAGTGAGTCCTGTGCATGGGGACTGTGCATTCGTTCTTTGGAGTGGTTTGGTTTTTTTGTGGAGTGGTTTTAACTTTATCAAGCCCTGGAGTAGCAGGAAGCGCAGTAGTGGGGCACCACATGTAGGGAGAAGTGACAGGCAGCCAGAGCATCTGTCACCAGTCTGGGATGCAGGCTGTTGTCCAAGCTGCCAGTTTACAAGGGGGTAGAGCAAGAGGCATGCGTGGGGTCTGCTCATCTCGCCCTTCACGGTAGCATAGGCTGGTGCCTGGGTGTGTCTCTGCAGAGCCTTTCCCGAGACTGGCAGGCAAGAGAGGACCTCAGCCTTATTTAAAACAAAACAACCCCCTGGTGACCAAGTGTGAGGAACCTCTGGGTTGGGACTAAGCCCAGCTTCTTGGAAGAGGCTGCTGTGAGAGCGTGACATTAATTGTCCTTGGTGAACTGGTGCATAAGCTGTAGCTCCGTTTCAGCCGTGCCAGCCTCAGTGTAGATGAGAGCTAAACCAAAAGTGATTCGATGAATTTCTGCCACCTCATCACGTTCCTGTTAGTCACAGGGTGATACTGAGTAAGGCACATGGGTGGACCGAAGGGCTGTGAAGTCCCACTCGTGGCGCTACACCAGGGTTGGTTCTGGTCTCTGAACACAGTCTTGCATTTTATCAGCCAGAGGTTGAGGTGCTGCTTTCCACTCTCCCTCCTCCCTGGTGCTGCTTCTCTGGAGGTGGCCTCATTATATCCAAGAACCCTGATGCTGGAGGCAGCGTTGCTTTGTGTGTGGAGGAGAGCTATCATTCTGTCATCATGCAAATTGCCTCAAGAAAAACCAAAGTGCATCTGTGAGTGGGAAAATGAGAGAAAACTCAGTTCAGATGAGCCGCTGTTTGTGAGAAGCCTTTCTCCTGCCTGAAGAGCAGGTTAAACCATCCAGTGCTGGTTGTAAAACAAATGGGAACAGCCCCATAACTGCTGGATAGGAGGGACCAGCCCCAGGTGGACCCCAGTACATTGTGGGTGGTGGCTGAGACCTAGGATGGACACGCGAGTGGGACGAGGGCAGCCAGTGACTCATGCAGTGGACACGTCTGGTCCCTGGCTGTAAGTCCCCATGAAGCAGCAGAGCACTGGGTCCCGCTGCTGGGCAGTGCAGTGAGTCTGCTGGGGTTTCCAGCCCCAGAGGTCAGACGGGTGGGTCGGATAGCCCCTCCCTGAGCAGCCGCCCTCGGCTTTGAAGAGCAGTCTGGGCATGTACAGGCCTGTGTCTTGTGAAAACCCTGGGGGAGGCTTTTAAAAGTGGTCATGTTTGAAAATGTGCTGTCACACACATCCACACAAAAATCCCCAAAATATTTCAATCTGCATAAATTCTCTGCAGAGTTTTACCTTAGGTTTTTCTTTTGTTTGTTTGCTAAAACAAGTTGGTTTTGGAGGCAGGGTTGGAACAAACTCTCCACAGGATGGCCTTTGGTTCGTACTGTTGCCCTGCATGATGCAGCAAGTAGGTGGCCAAAGGGATGCTTTCCACAGTGTGCCCTTTTTTTTGGTGGCTCTGATCTTTCAGTGGTTGCATGCCTGTTGCTGGTGACAGCCCACCCCCCCCC
>NW_010425217.1:12163-13574 GCF_000710305.1 Buceros rhinoceros silvestris
AAGCCCCAAATCTGACAAGCCTGCGCACAGTGGAGCTCTCAGCTGCCAGGGGCTGTGCAGGCACGTGCTGTTTGCCTTCTGCAGGTGATGTGCAATTGCCCATTTTTGTCTGGCCCACAGCAGCTTGTGTGGATGGACCTAAACCTTGAGGTTTGCAGTTTTAGCTCTTGCTTGAGGCCTGACTTGTTATGGGCCCTTTAGACAACATCATCCTTTCATTTTGCTACTTTTTTCTTTGTTTTCTTTCCTTCCCATTAGCAGTTTCTAGCAAATTAGTGGGCAATCCTGCATTGATCTCCAGGATCTTTCAGTCCACGGACTTTAGTTGAATGTGGCATTGTTAAATCCCTGTCAGCAGCACAGCTATCTCCGGGCAGGGGTAAACCAACTGGTGCAAAGCAACGCTTTAGGACCTACATCAAAAGGGCAGAGGGAATGCCGGGGGCCAGCTGGCCACAGAGCTGGGATGTAAAAGCTGCTGGGCACACAAGCATCGCTGCCAGGCTGGGGGTTGCTGACACAGTCACTACTGAGGAGTGCTACTGCAGGGAAGAAACCCAGAAATAATATCTCGTGTTTTACAACAAACACCCTGTAGCATTGCCCTAAACATCCAGTGTTATGGAAACACAGGCCTGAGTGTCTGGTGACTGATAACAGCTGGCAAGCTGTATGGCCCGTGGCTGTGCCCGGGGACAGCGGTGGGGCAATGCCCTGATGGGAAGAGCAAAGGTGCAACTTGGTGTCCCCAGTGCTGGGAGGTGCCCTATGGGGGCTGTGGGTCCTCAGGAGCTTCCACTGGGGTTTGGGTGGTGGGGGGAGCATGGTCCTGGGGGATGCAGGGTGCTGGCAGGGAGTCAGGGAGATACAGTGAGCCAGTCAGGCAGGGGCTGTGTTGTGGCTGTCCAGTGAGGTTATTTTGGGGACCAACAGCCTGGACAGTGGGAGATACAAGTCATGGAGACCAGGGCGTGTGTCCGATCTTGCAGTCCATGCTTCACCTTGCACTACTTCCACCCATGGGGTCTAGGAGTGTTGTGCTTTTCTTTCCCTCCACCCCAAGCAGCACCCCTCACTTGAGGGCAGCACTGCTGGGCAGCACCGTTTCTGTGGCTGATGCACATGAATGTGGGGGGGGGTGGAAGGAGGAGGACATGCAGGCTGCAGAGAGCCCAGCCCATCGCTGACTTCTCTCCCTTTGCCTCCACAGACTCACGCCTCACTATGTTTACCCCCAAGCTATCATCCAGCCCAGCGTGGTGATCCCTACCCCTGTGCAGTCCATCACGTCTCCCTACATCGACTACACCGCCGCCAGCCAAGCTTATTCCCAGTACACCACAGCCGCCTATGATCAGTACCCCTACGCTGCTTCCCCAGCTGCCGGCTTCGTGGGATACGGCTACACGGG
>NW_010425217.1:13672-16532 GCF_000710305.1 Buceros rhinoceros silvestris
GCCTCCCATCACCGCCAGCAACCCAGCGGCACCCGCCACCGCCTTCGTGCAGTACCAGCCCCAGCAGCTGCAGCCCGACCGCATGCAGTAAGGGCCCTCGCCCACGCCTTCACCACTGAGGACAATCTTTTACAATGGAAGGATATGACTAGGACAACAAAAATGACAACAGCAAAAAAAAAAAGAAAAAATTAAAAGAAGCAAAACAAAAAAAAGAAAAAAACCACCCTGCCCTTTTATCCCCTTTGCGTAGGTGCATATCAATACCTGAGCTATTTGTAGTGTTAAGGGCGAACCCAAACCCTTGCAGTCTGACTGTGCTTATGAAAATGGACTTCTGGTAAGTTGTTGGGGTTTTATTTTTCCAGTCTGGACGGATACTGTCTTGAAGACGTTCTGAAAGTGACTGAAATGTTTCACAGGGAAACTGCAGATTCTTGCACACATCGCAGTCTGCTTCCATCACCTGTGGTCTTCTTTCTGCCCCTGTCCCGTCTGCCCCGTCAGCCTGCCCTTCCTCATCAAACCTGCAATCCTCTTATTTACTGTTGAGGTACAGAGGTACTTGGAGAACATGGAAAAGAGCAATCTTATTTTTTGGTTGTACAAAAACTTTGTAATACTCAGAGATGCCTTACAGAAAAAAAAAAAAGAAAGAAAAAACTATTTTTTAATATTTATTGCGATTTTACTCGCATGAGCTGTGAATTGCAGACAGAAGAATAGTAGTAAGTATCTGCCTTGTTTAATTCTCATTTTACTAAATTATTGTATGTAGGTGAAAGTTCCTAAGTAATTGCTGAATCACTTCGACATGCAAAAGGGAATATTGGCTTGAAGGAGAGCAGAATATTCCTTGAGTCAACACACTGTACTATTTTCTTATTGTAATTGTTACTCTGTTAAGATTATCTCAAATTTAGGTATATTTTTAAATGCAAAAAACCAACCAAGAACACCGAACATTTTGTCTACTTTGGTAGATCTTTTGTTACAATGCTGCAACCTATGGAGACATTTACAGTATTTATGTAAAACAGATTGGGGGCTGTTGGCCAGCGAAGTGTAGGAGAATATCAGGAGTGGAGCAAAGGAGGAAAAGGTGTTATATCGTTGAACAAATGGCTGAATGTAACCTTTTAATGCCTATAATCCAACAGCCAAACAGGAAAGGAACAGACGATGTAAGTTAAGTGCATTTCTACAAAGAACAGCAATAAACTATTTTAACTTTTAAAATTGTTCGCTACTGTATGGTACCACACCTGCTTGGCTGAAGCCCATTAGGGAGTACTTTCCAACTGACCTGGTCTGGCTACACGGGGCCTTTGCCCGTGGACATGCCAGGTGGGGAGGGAGTGGTGTCCTGTGGTGTGGTGGAGCCTGGCAGGAGCTCCTGCCCAGACCGTGACCCAGCATTACATCATTGTGTGGGCGCTGTCATCTGTTACAGCATGTCCCACGGGCTGTCACTTGCCCTACACATCTGAAGTCACCTTAGGGCTTTTGAGCTTCTGGAGCCTCATGCCGGAGACAAAGCCTGTCAGGACCTGGTCCAGGACTGGCTTGCTGAGGACCTCTGACCCCGCAGGGCCCAGGTTGGCTGTAGGCAGCAGCGAGGCTCTGGCAGGGGGCTCGCACACCTCAGCCCCCTTCACATTAGTGCAATGGCTGCGTTTGACTTTCCCCAACAAACTTGCTTTAGAAATTTGGTTTTCAGATTTTGACAATGGCAAACTTCAAGTATCAGTTTTTAAAAGTAAATAAAATTATTCTATTTGATCATGCCAGTTCATCTCTGTATAGGTTATGGCAGAACTGGGCAGGAAGTCCCTGCACCTTTGGCACCAGTGTATATTACTGTTGAAGATGATGATGCCTAAAGCCGTCCTGGGGGATGAGGGTGCCAGAGGATGAAAGCAGGGGCAGTTCAGCACTGCCTGATCAACTGCCCTGGAGAACTTGAAGGTACACAGTGGACATACCTACTGTCATCGTTAGGCCTTGGAGTAAACGGCCCATCTCGATGAATGGAGACAGCTCACTCCTCCTTTGCTCATATTGCGTGAGAGTGCAGATCCTGGAGGGGCTCTCTTCATCCTGTCTGGGGTTTTGCTTGCAACCATATGGGTGACATTTATTTCCTTTTTAAGTAATTACTTTCTGGATACAGCTGTGGGGCTGCCAAGGAGTAAGAGCTGAGCACCACATCCAGCATGGTGCTGGCAGCGTGCACAGCCTGGCCCGAGAAACCTGCCTTTGAAATACTATCAGGGCTGGAGATTATTCAGCAATTTTTCTTTCTCCCTGTCATGAGTCTCTCTAAGGAGGAGGAGGAGGGAGGGGAGGATTTCGGAGGCGGTGGGTGTGCTGGGAGCTGTGGGGAAGCTCGCAGCCCTGGCCCCAAGGTGTTGGGGTGCCCATCCTCAGGAGCTTCTGCCTGGCTCCAGCAACGCTGAGCATCAGCTTTTGTCTTCACTGGTGACCCATGTCTCTCCTGGTCAACAGAAGGACCAAGGCCCCTGAAAATTCGTTTGTTGTTGAAAACAAAAAGTCTAGTGCATTTTGAAGTGAAAAGAGTGATGGTTTTCCATTTAGCTGACATTAGTTTCCTGAAAGGAGGCCAAAACTGCCAGAAAGCGAGGGCACAAGTGGTGCTGAACAGCGGCGTGCCTCCTTCGGCCGTCACCCAGCCCCCTGTGCCCAGGACCATTTCTGGATCCCGTTCAGCTTTCCTCCAGGCTCATAGCGAGAAATGACCACAGCAAACCAACAGCCCAACCTGCCGCCTTCGTGTTTGCGAAAACCCCGCTGGGATGCCGTGGCCAGGCAGAATAATGAAATCCGCCCGCCAGTTTCC
>NW_010425217.1:16676-17162 GCF_000710305.1 Buceros rhinoceros silvestris
CGGGTGACAAGGGAAGCCTGTGGCCCCAGAGAAAGGAGCCCAAGTCTTCCTCAGCCCAGTGCAAGGCTGGGAAAGTGGGAAGAGCCCCCTGGATCACTGTGTTAGAGGGACAAGGAGTAAACACAGGGCATGAGCGGTGGGGTGTGGATGAGAGGCAGTGGCTGCGTGGGATAGCACAGGACAAGTGCTTAAATCACTTCGCAGTTGTTTAGAAGTGTAATTTTTTCTTTTTTTGCACGCATTGCTTGATGGAGCATCCTTCACCTCCACCGTGTGCCTTATGTTCCAACACGAAGCATGCTTGCCCTGGGCAGCTCAGCTGTGCTCTGGGTGGGCACAAGCTGGGGAGTTAGGGTTGTCAGAGCTTTGGTGTGGCAACGTGCAGACACAGGGGAGAAGTGGTGAGGGTCTTGGTAGCACAGTCCCAGCAGCACCATCTGCTTGGCACAGGTTCCGGGAGTGGGAGCAGCCCTGGGGAGCACGAAC
>NW_010425217.1:17217-20422 GCF_000710305.1 Buceros rhinoceros silvestris
TTGCGACGGTGCCTGGGGGTGGGAGCAGCCATGGGGAGCCAGACCTCGTCCTGGGCACTTGTCCATGGCCGTACTGGTAGCTGACCTGGTCCGTGCCACCTCCCAGCAGCTGTGCCCACATGCCAGTCATTTGCATGACAAATTAAAATCTTTTTCATAGGAACTCATCACACTGGGGCTGTCAGGGTGAGCTTTGTCTTCCGAGGGCCAGAGTATGTGCAGCCCCTCTGCTGTCATGGGAAACAGTCACCAGAAATACTAGTGCTGAGGTCCTGATCATCTCCTGGATGAGCCCAGCTGCAGCTGGGTGTTGCCTCCCTCCCACTCTGCAGCAGTGAGCTGAGAGATGCCCCATACCCCAGGCTGCATGTGGAGCTTCGAGGCTGGTGTCAGACCCTTCCCACCTGCCCACCATGGGAAGAGGATGGCTCAGGTGATATTTGTGCCCTTCCCAGGTATTACCTTGCCCTGGGATGTCCCCTATCACAAAGGCACAGCCATGGGTTCTGCTTCTTCTTCTGAACCCACTCATGATAAGTGGCAGAGGGGCATCGAGCCCGTGTCTCTGCAGCGCTCACCCATGCCACCCCACATTATCTGGCTGAGATACTTGGGCAGCCCCACGGGCTCCCACTGAGGTCCATGGATTTGCAGTGGCACCACCAGCCAGTGGCCGTCCGTGGGAAGGAAGGCTGGGGGCACTGCCAGCCCTGCCCTGCAGCCCAGCTCCTGCAGCAAACGAGCCCCCAGTGCCAAAATTTTATGGCTGGGAGGGAAGGGCCAAGAGCAGGATTTATTTGAGTAGTAACTGGGCTGCTGTTGGCACTTACCCTTTAAAATAAAGCTCAGAGCAAAATGTTTTTACCCCCTCACATACAGGGAATGCTAACAGCATCCTTTTCTTTTTTTGCTTCTGGCTGAAACTCGTTTTTCCCTCCTTTGTGCCTCTCTGAATCCTGCCAGCGTAGAGATTCCCTTGTTCAGAGAGAAAAAAAGAAAGGGGACACAAAAAAAAAAAAAGGAAAAAGAAAAACTTAAGCCTAGGATTAAAAACCATCACTAAAATAGTTTGAATAACAAAGTCAACTGACTCGCTGGGAGCTCGGTGAATGCCCGTCATGTATCGCCCTTCGGCCGGGGCCACAGTCATGTGTTTCACTAGATAGTTCCTGGAAAAGCTTCTGCTCAGCCCGATAGACCTGAGGCTGCTGATAGGGCTGTGCCCACGCCGTGCTGGCCCTGCTCTCCTGGAGAGCTGCGGAAAACTTCCCGAACTTATAGGGGCAGGGGGCAGAAATAAATCTCCCTTGGGTACCAGAGACACCGAGTCTTCCTGTGAGCTGAAAAACAACCAGCTGTAAACGGTGAGCAGGGCTTCTCCAGCTGCAGCGATCCCAGCGCCTGCACTCCAGGCCAGCAGCATCCTGCGCCCTTATTGATGTCTTTAGCAATGGGATTTATGTTTTGGGGTTGTTTCCCCCCCCACTCGCCCTAATTTATGCATAGTTTTAGCTACATAAATAATCAAAATGTGGGACTTTGCATGAGATGATAAAAGCAGATGGTTTGTAAACCCCCCCTCACCAGGCAGAGCTACCTCATCATGTCAGAAAAAGCCAAATAACTGCAGTTTTATCCTTTTGCTGACACCAGCAGCACAAACCTGGAAACGCAGAGGTGTGATGAGGCACAGTGAGGGGTGTGATGGCTCAGATGAGGCCATGCTGTGTGGCAGGGCAGTCTGAAGGCTCAGATTTATTAGATGTGTGCCCTTGCTTGGGAGGCTGATGGGGGTGATGGAGAGGATGGAGATGGAGATGTTGGTGATGGAAAGGTCAGCAGTGGAAAAGTCAGAGATTATCACCCAGTTTCACCCTAAAATATCACAGCAATTTCAGAACAATAAAGTCACAGCACATCCCTGGTGAACCAGAGTGTGGTGGGTACAGGCTGTGCCCAGCCTCGCCTGCAAAACCCAGGGCCAGGGTGGGGCGAGGACCCACTGAGGGACCCTGGGCAGCGCTGCCCATGAGCATGGGGCGTACATGCCTTTCTCTAGAGATGCCTAAATATATCTGCATGAGGAAATCTATTTATCTGTATATATATTTAAACTTATGTATAATTTGTCTATATAATTCTATACAGATATGGTTAAACACACATATATAGTTTATATATAAAAATACATACACTTATACACAGAGTAAGTAATTTTTTCTTCTCCCAGTAGACAACCCCTGGGCTTGCTGCATTCGCATGCCACGAGCTGCACATTCAGCAGCTGCGTGATGGTGCCCCGTTAGCCAGGTTATGGCCCATCTTATTGACCTGTGGGGGGGTGGGCTCCCGCAGCCCTGTAGCAATGGGGGAGCTGCTCCACCATCACACAGCCTGTCCACCAAACCAGTGCTGCACAGCAGAGGGGAGAGACAAGCGGTATTAAAAATTTCACCGGGACACCATCAGCCCCTTATTAAAGGATGTTTTGCATGTTCTTTCAGGAGCTACCATACCCGTCTTTAAGCAGAAATGAGATAAAGAAGCCTAAGGTGAAATAATCTGAATAATCCGACTTGAGAGAGGAGCTCAACTCCCAGTTTGGGAAGTAGCCTGCTCGTTAAGTCCTATTGAATCCATGAGCCCTGAAATCTCGGGAGATGATTTTTAAAAGCATTTGCCCTTGTAAAGCTGGAGACTGCGGCCTTTTGTAAATCAGCAACATCTTGGTGTGAAAATAGCACTAAGCATCTTATTACATGTTTAACACTCAAAAGATCTTTTAAAATCAGACTAAGCACGTTTGAGTGGTTCCCATTTACCTCTAGATAAACACTGGGGGGTCAGCGTGAGCACGCAGCTACCCAGAGCCATTTGCTTTCTCCACAGCATCAGCTGGTTGTGTTTGCACGAGCTGCTTACATGGAGCGCATCACACAAAGCTCGAGCTTTGCAAAATGAAAGTGAAATGAAATAAGTCGTGCCATTAGTTTTCTGTGAGCTGGCTTTAAAATTAGCAAGTTTTAGATATAAACATGGTAGAATAAACCCTCAGGGAAGAAAACCCCTCCAAAAACCACATCCTACCTTATTTTCAACAGTGTACACTACTTTTTATTTCATACCACTTTAGTAAGGTAAACTAATTTAGTTTCCTGTTTCCAAGGAATTTTATAGATACAAAAATATTTATATTATATTTATA
>NW_010425218.1:0-1135 GCF_000710305.1 Buceros rhinoceros silvestris
CCAAAATTTCTATTTTTCATCCCAAAATATCTTTTTTCCCCAAAATTCCCATTTTTCTCCCCAAATCCACCGCTTGAACTCCGAAATTTCTATTTTTCATCCCAAAACACACCTTTTTACCCCAAAATACCCGTTTTTCACGCCAAAATCCTTCTTTGTCACCCCAAATCCACCTTTTGAACCCCAAAATTGCCATTTTCCAACCCAAAATTCCCACTTTCACCCCAAAATTCCCATTTTTTATCTCAAATCACTCCTTAAACCTCAATATACCAATTTTTTCACCCCAAAATACCCATGTTTCATCTCAAAATTCCCATTTTTCACCCCAAATCCATCCTTTGAACTCCAAAATTTCCATTTTTCATCCCAAAATTTCCATTTTTACCCCAAAATTCCCATTTTTCATCTCAAATCTATCCCTCAACCTCCAAACTTTCCATTTTTCACCCCAAAATACCTGTTTTTCACCCCAAATCCACTCTTTAAACCCCAAAATTCTCATTTTTCACCCCAAAATTCCCGTTTTTCACCCCAAATCACTTTAAACCCCAAAATGCCCATTTTCACCCCAAAACTTTTTTCCAATCAAAATGCTGATTTTTCACCTCAAAATCCCCATTTTCACCCCAAAATACCCGTTTTTCACCCCATATCCACTCTTTAAACCCCAAAATCCCCATTTTTCAACCCAAAATTCCCATTTTTCACTTCAAATCCATCCCTTGACCTCCAAAGTTTCAATTTTTCATCCTAAAATTTCCATTTTTCACCCCCAAATACCGATTTTTCACCTCAAATCCACCCTTTGAACCCCAAAATTTCCATTTTTCACCCCAAAATACCAATTTTTCACCCCAAAATACCCAATTTTTCACCCCAAATCCACCTTTTGAACCCCGAACTCCCCGTTTTTCAACCCAAAATTCCCATTTTTCACCCCAAAATTCCTATTTTTCCTCTCAAATCACTCTTCAAACCCCAAAATACCAACTTTTCATCCCATTTTTCCAATCAAAATGCCTATTTTTCACCTCAAAATCCCCATTTTCACCCCAAAATACCCGTTTTTCACCCCATATCCACTCTTTAAACCCCAAAATCCCCATTTTTCAACCCAAAATTCCCATTTTTC
>NW_010425219.1:0-5188 GCF_000710305.1 Buceros rhinoceros silvestris
CCTTCCTTTTTCCCAGGCTCAACTTCACTCCTAACTCTTCTACCTCCTCCCCACTGCAGAATAATGGGGAATGGAGGTTGTGGTCAGTTCATAACACTTTATATCTGCTATTGCTTCTTCTTCGTGCTTTACTCCTGCTCCATCACGAGTTTACTCCCATAGAATACAGTCCTTCATGTACTTTGCAATGTAGATGTTTTCCATGAGCCGTACTTGTTCAAGAACTGCTCCAGCATGGGACATTTCCACAGCGTGCAGTCCTTCAGGAACAGACTGCTCCAGTATGGGTCCCCCATGTGGCGACATATCCTGCCAGAAAACCTGCTTTGGACTTCTGTTTCACAGGATGCAGGTCCTGCCAGGAGCCTATTCCAGCAGGGTCTCACCTGCTCCAGCTTGAGGTCCTGCATGAGCTGTAGGGTGGATGTCTGCTCCACTGTGGATCTCCATGGGAATCAAGTGGTCAACTATCTTCAGCTCAGTAATCTCCATGGACTGTAGGATTGTCTCCTCCCATGTGTAAAGTACCTCCTTCATCTTCTTCTTCACTGACCATGTCAGTCTTAGAGCTGGCTAGAACTGGCTCTGTCCAACATGGGGACAGCTTCTTGTGTCTTCTCACAGAAGCAACACCTGCAAGCAACCCTGCTACTTAAACCTTACCATATAAACTGAACACAATTAGAAAGAACCTGGAGTAAAATACAAGAGTGGTCCATCCCAGTCCTAAGCTGGTCATTACAGGCTAAGATGGTCCTTTTAGTTCTGATTACTATTACACTGATATAACTTGGCAAAAATGATGAACATTTCATAGATATCAAAGATGACAACCTATTTTCCAGAAAGGGAAATTTATTCTCGAGAAGGTATTTAAATAGTAAACACATATATATATACACACACACTCTTTTTCATGTACCATGGGACAATTTTTATTTGTATAATTCAAATGTAGATGTATTTATTCCATTGATTGTCCCAGTATTTCACTGGAGCATTCACAGAGTGAGAACTTATTTTAAAAGATAAGCTTGTCTATCTTTAAGGCAAGAGAGACATCTTAATTTTGAATTTCCCCGATGACGGGTTATGAAGAAAGGTCCTTACAAATTAATCCTTACATTTAATCATTAGAAATAAACATTCCTAACAATTATGTACATCTACATTATGTAGACGATACAGATAAGGTGCAGTAGTAAAACCTGGCCCTTAGTATGCAAAAAATGTTTTTATTTACATGATCATTTTGACGTCTTAAAAGACAAAACTCTAAAAATTAATGTAGCTATCATCAAGGACAATAATTATCGATTCCTATACTTAGGTATAATGCAGATTAACCCTATCTGGATTAGAAAAGTTTACAAAGCTCCTATAAAATCTAGAGATGAAATTATGAGATTAGTAGAAGCATAAGAACAAGAAACTGAAAATCAAATAACCTCAATTAAAAAAAGCTTATTTAATTCCATGAGAATTTTAACTGGAAACACTGAACAGATGTTGAACAAAACTGTACAGAAATAGAAAGTCTTAAAACAGTATCCTTGACTAAGTTTCAGTAATTATTTTGCATAATATCTACTAGAAAAGTGGTTGGCTTGTTGGTTGGTTGGTTAATTGGTTAGCTGGTTGGTTGATGGCGTAATTTTATGTTGTCTTTTTTTTTTTTAATAAATTAGACAAATAAATGGTACCATCAAAATACCTTTCCTAGAAAGTGACTTAAGAAAACAGGAAGTAAGACAACTGAACACTTCTTCAACTCAGCAATACAAATAAGACTTTATAGTTTCACTTCATTTTAAGAATGATTCTGCAGCAACTTGATCAATAATTCAAAAGCACTTCTGAGGTTTTTGCTTTACAGTGTTTTATATTGTTTTGTGGTTTGTGTTTTCTGAGTCCCTCTATTTTCTATGTAGGTTAGATATGCCAATTCAGATTCCTTTCTGAGTTATGCACTGGCTATCACTGAAGGAATACCTGACTGCTATGCATCAAGAACAATAAGGAAATTTAATGAAAGCCTAGAATTTATTCTGTTCTGAATTAATTTAATATTTCCTAGAGAGAATTAATATAGTCAATACATTACAGAAGACTCAATAATACAATGTATACAACAAAAATAATGAGAGTTTGAAGAAAATTGTGCTTTGATAATCTTTACTTGTTATCACTGGTAATTCATCACTCTTCTCTTCCCAGGCACCCTAAATCTCTTTTTTCCTGTCAGGCTTTTATGTATTTTTGTTTAAATTAGAAATATATCATCACAGTTATGTGACAAAGCAACACTTAAATCGAATAGTAAAAAAGATTTTTATTTTCTTTTATAATTTGACCTGGAGTGTAATCATATTACATATGTGAGGAAATTATTTTTTCTCTCTAAAGTTTCTTTAGATAAAACAAGAAATTACATATTTAAAATTGAGTGGTGGAATAATTACGGCTATTTTTACATAGACAGTATTTCTGTTGTGTTTGAAAAGCCTAGCTGTTTGAATGAGAAGCTATTTCTATCATTTATATTCTGTTTTGAAATGTAGATGAATCCTTCAGTTCCACTTATTTTTATCACAGGGAAAAAGTAGAACTGACTTGGAAATTATTTTACTGTCCCACAAAGCATTTTGAGATTTCAATTAAGCAGGTCAATTATTCAATTATTTTTTTATTCAATGTTTTAAATAAAAAGAATAAAGAGTGAGAAGAGGGGGTGAGAAAAATTCCTGAAATAGTCAATTTCCTACTCTCGAGGAAGGTGAAGAATATAAATTCACATCACTGGTTTGACCTAATTGAGTTGAATCTGATCACAGCTAAGAAATACATCTAGTTACCTGTTTTGACAATTTTCATTCAGCTTCTCCCCTTTATGTTATAAAGGATCTTCATTTGTAAAAGACATACTGGCTCCACAACCCACTTTGTGGGAGCTAAATTTGTGTCTTCCTCTTTACTGCTCAGCTATGCTATCACACCATTTACAGTCGGTTTTATCACTGAAAAAGTAAAACTGGAAGAAATACAATGAAAAGTAGAAGTCTAACAACACCACATGTACCTAAAGGGATCAGGCTTCTGTAGGTTCTGTCCAGGCTTCTGTCTAGGTTCATAGTCCAGGCTTTCCAAGGAGAAGTTGCCAGAATTCCCTAACCAGGCCCCCATACAATTTAGTACTTTGCCAGCTTTATCTGATGTTAAAAATGATTTGTAAGTTGTGTGGATTCTTAGATAAAGGCATCTTCTGTCTTTATATAACTCATTTACTCATAACTGGTATCTGTGCATGTGTGTGTATTTATCCTCATTCAGACTGAAAATACCTATAACTCCTTTCTGATACAATACACATGGTTCTCTTTTATATCCATAAGCAACAAACAAATCAATGAAAAAAAAAACCAAACAAAAAACCCTGTGAAGTGAAAAATAAAAGTCATAAAGCCAACCCTAAAAAAGTATTGTGGTACAATGACTTTCAAATCCAGATCTGAAAATTACTACTTGCCTGCTCAGAATTTGTCACACATTAACTAGGCTGGACTGTCTCACCTTCATTCTCATGAACCATAGTACAAGGGTGCGAATATATTTTCTGAAGTTCCCCCATTCAGACAAAGCATGTAAGTAATTTGGGTTTTGTAATGAATTTGTTCCCAGCCCTGCAGTGATACCATTAGATCCTCTAAAAAAAAAAAAATCTCTGTTTCTTAGCAATTTTGAAAATCAGACTTCTCTTATGCTGAGAGTCATCTAATTAGAGATTTACTCAAGATACTTTGGTGGAAATTCTGTCCCTATTAAAGTCAGTAAAAAAATAAAACTGAATGTCATCCCAAAATTGTTCATGTCTTACCAAACACAGTAGAATAGGAAGCTTTCAACTTCTGTACACATGCTGCTGTTTGATATATAAGTGCATCATTGCAGGCGAGACATCTGGAAAGGAACCTATCCAGCATTTTCTCTGCATTTTTTTTTCCCATTAGTACTATAAATAAATCTCAGAGGTAGTTCTGCACCAACCCTCCCTTTCATTAGGTCAGAATCAATTGTTTCCTCTTCATTTTATTTTCTGTGTAACTAATGATTAACATCTGATATATTTCGTTTCTCTCTGTGTTTAAAACTTGTCCATCAAGAGACTGTGATTTTCACCATTTCATTCCACTCAGAATTATGCATAGGAGAAAAAGAGCTGGGTGAGGGTATTTGTCCTTTCAGATGGCTGTGGGCACGTTTTCGTGAAGGTTTTATATTTTGGCTGATCTATAAAGTCATGATTACTATTAAGCTTCAATATAAGTTCTCTTATTCCTTCTGAGACTTTAAAGTTCCCTCTCAAAATAGTGTCAGCATTTTATTAAGATTCACTGTTCTGGAAGAACACTAGCATTCTTCATGCCATATCATTGTTTTTATTATTATTACAAAGAGTAATATTTAATTTATGTAATTATTTCTTATTTACATTTTGAGATTAGAAATTAAAAAAACCTTGAAGTAAACATTTCACCAAGACATTCTGGATGAAAAAAATTTTTTTTTTTTTTTGTTTTTCTTTTTTCTATTTAGAGTAACCTCAAACTGTCTTATATTTTTATCCATGTGGGTTTTTTTAACTCTCCTAAGAGACCACGAAGCAGCATTTATTCCAAGTAATGGACCATGGTATCACACAGAGATCTCTGCAATTTGTAATTTTTGTGATTGTGGTCTTACCCAGCTCTGCAAAATTTTGAGGGCACTGCTGCCTTCCTGCTTTTTGATCCACAGTCAAGCATCAGCCATAAGGTAGCGGCTTAAAAGGAGAAAAACTAACTGTGGAAGTTTACCTGCACCACACTTCTTAGGAGGCTGAGTGTAGAATCAGTCTCTTGTTCGACACGTACATTAGAGTTTAGTGAGACAACAGTTCGTTTACATCTAATTTGAGACCTCAGAAGGGCTGAAACTAAGATTAGAAGTTAAATTGAACAAGCAGAGACTTCAGATACAAGCTTCTTGCCTGGGAGCAATGTGTAATGTTAAGATATCTATAATTAGCTTGATGATCAAAATTTAGCAAGAAGAGAGTTTTCTCACAGACAACTGCAAAGCAATCGTATTTCAAAAGAGAAAATGTCAATCTCCTTGCTAGTTTTATGTATTTTTAATTATTAAACATTCC
>NW_010425219.1:5277-10335 GCF_000710305.1 Buceros rhinoceros silvestris
CTAAACATTATTCAGAATCTTTAACAAAATATAAGAATAATAAAGCTGAAATTTTAAGAGTTAAGAACTTATTGACAGCAATTGTGCTGTATTTCTGAATATTTAAAAGAAGACACTTTCTGTATTTTAACAGCTGCAGGATTTCTTTAAATGTACATTGTCTATTCTTATTGTTTACTGTTTTAGGAGCCTTTTTTCACAGTGTTCCAGGTCTATGAATTTACAGTTAGGCAGCCTTATACTTGTAAAACCAGGCACTTGTTTGGCAAGAGGGAAAAATCTCATAATGTGTGGAATTAACTTTATCTGGGAGGCTTTCTCATTTAATTGATGCAATCTGACCTTGCCATTAGTCTTGCTAGAGGCAAACTATTTCTGTCTGCATTACTTTTCGTTATTACTTTTATGTAGAAGCTCAGTACCTGCTGTTCCACATAAATGTGGGAGAGAGCTAAAGAATATACCCTGGAAAGTCATTCAACTCCTATCTACTATTATACTTTCAAAGTTAATTCACATAGGTGTATACAGTACTGCCATGTAACAAAGTCTGTTGTACCAACAGAAATTTGGAATACCAAACTTGTGATTGCGATCTGAGATATTGCAGGAAATTTATATTCCCTATTTACTTATCTGGAGTCCAGACGTCATCACCTTAGATATAAATCAATCCTGTCCCGTAGCAGTTACTTTGCGGCTGTGCCTGGGCTTATTATTAATTTACTGTGTTCTTTTTTGGTACAGAGTGAAGGAGACAATCAAATGATACATCATATAAACAATTAAAAACTATACTTGTGGCTTTAAGCTATTGAAATGATGAAGAACCTGTGTGGAATGTAAGTGTCCTTGAATTACTTTCATTTTTAAACATTAGACAGTATGACAAATTTCAATCTGACTCAGTCATTTAGAATAGGATCTGCAGAGCTCTGACAGATGCTTATTTATCTTTATTATTGTCTGGTAACTTGGGTAGACGAAGGACTCATAACTAATACAATGATTGTACATGGATTAAATTAACAACACTTACATGCCTCATTGTTTTTCCCCAAAGATAAATGCAAGAGGCTCAAAAAGTCCATAGCAAATACCATTAATACAACTTTGCTGAATATTAAGGCGAATATCTGCCAATCCTTCTAATTTCAGTCATTAATTAAAGACGTAATTTGACAAATATTATCAACTGCTGTTTTGCAGATCATTTTTAAACCCTGCTGAAAATAATTTAAGTGTAACAAACTGCCATCTTACGATGAATCATTGTCGAGTAACCTTTCTACTGTCTATAATCATGTCACATCATACCTAGAAGCTTGATGTTCATATAGCTACAGAAACATGCAGTCATCCCAGAAAGAAACCAATCTTCTTAAAATTTTTCATATTAATTTTTCTATCGGTATCAAAGGGGTTTAGTTTGGGTTTCTTTTGAGAAGACTGATTTGTGAAGGAATCATACAGAAAACTATGCAGATTTACTTCAAGTGAGAAACTGTTTCAAAGAACAAAATTCAATCACACATTTGAAAACTAATTCTATATTTTACTGACTTTAATTGATTTTTAATTGCTAATTAATTGAAACTTTAATTGCTTCACAGAAACTATCATAGAATCATAAACTTATAGAAAGCTTTGAGTTGGAAAGGACCTTAAAAATCATCTAGCTCACACCTGCCATCTAGCTCAACACCCCTGCCATAGGCAGGCACACTTCCCACTAGATCAGGTTGCTCAAAGCCCCACCTAGCTTGGGCTGTCAGGGACAGGGCTTCTACAGCACCTCCAGGCAACCTCTTCCAGTGGCTCACTACCCTCACAGTGAAGATCTTCTTCCTTATATCTAATTTAAATCTACCTGCTTTCAGTTTAAAACCATTACCCTTTATTCTATCACTAAACTTCTTTAAGAGTCCTTCCTTGTGTTTTCTTTAGGACCCTTTCAGGTACTCGAAGAGTATTACAAAGTCTTCCAGGAGCCTTCTCTTTTCCAGACTGAACAGCCACAACTCTCTCAGCCTGTCCTCACGGGGGAGGTGCTTCAGTCCTCTAATCATTTTTTTGGCTCTCCTCTGGACCTGCTCCAACAGGTCTATGTCTCTTATGCTGGGGGATCCAGAGCTGAACTCAGTACTCGGTTCTCACCAGAGTGGAGTAGAGGGAAAGAATCACCACCCTTAACCTGCTGGTCATGCTTCTTTTGATGCAGCCCAGGGTAGTTCCTTTCTGGGCTGCAAGAGCACATTGCCATGTCATGTGGAGCTTCTCATCAACCACTACCCCCAAGTCCTTCTTCACAGGGCTGCCCTCAGTCCACTCATTACCCGGTGTGTATTTGTCCTTGGGATTGCCTCAACCCATGTGCAGGACTTTGCACTTGGCCTTGTTAATATTCACGAGTTTTGCATGGTCCTGCTTCTTAATTCTGTCAAGGTCCCTCTGGATGGCATCCCTTCCCTCCAGTGTTTTGATGATACCACACAGATTGGTGTCATCGGCCAACTTGCTGTGTGTACTCTATCCCAATGTCCATGTCACCAAAAACGGTGTTAAGCACTGCCAGTTCCAATACCAACCCCTGATGAATGCCACTCATCTCTGGTCTCTGCTTGGACATTGAGCCATTGACCACAACTCTTTGAGTGTGACCATTCAAACAGTTCCTATCCACCAAGTGGTCCGTTCATCAAATCCATGTCTCTCCAATTTAGAGACAAGGATGTAATGCAGGTTGCACAAGTCCAGGTAGATGACGTCAGCTGCTCTTCTGTTATCCACCAATACTGTAGCCCCATTGTAGAAAGCTACTAAGTTTTTCAGGCACAGCTTTCTCTTGCTGAAGCTGTCTTGGCTGTCACCAATCACCTCCCTGTTTTCTATTACCTTAGCATAGTTTCCAGGTGGATCTGCTCCATGATCTTGTCAGGCACAGAGGTGAGAATGATTGGCCTGTAGTTCCCTGGGTCTTCCTTTTTTCCCTTTTTAAAAATGGGATCTATGTTTCCACTTTTCCAATCAGTGAGAACTTCACTGCACTGACATGACTTCTCAAATATGACGTATAGTGTCTTAGCCACTTCATCCACCAGTTCCCTCAGGACCTGTGGATGCACCTCATCAAGTTCCATGGATTTGTTCACCTTCACATTCCTTAGATGGTATCAAACCTGATCTTCCTCTACAATGGGTGGTTCCTCATTCTTCCAGTCCCTGCCTTTGCCTTCTGTGCCTTGGGTGGTGTGGCTGGAGCGCTTGCTGGTGAAGACACAGGCAAAAAAATGTTATTGAGTACCTCAGCCTTCTCCATCTCCTAGGCAACCAGATCTCCTGTTTGCTTCTGTAGTACCAGCATACTTACAGAATTTTTTCTCATTGTCCTCAATGTCCCTGGCCAGATTTAATACTATCAAGGCTTTAGCTTTCCTAGCATGATCCCTGGCTGCTTGGAAAATTTCTCTGTATTCCTCCCAGGCTACCTGTCCTTGCTTCCACCCTTTGTAGGCTTCCTTTTTATGCTTGAGTTTGTGCAGGAGCTCCTTGTCCATCCAGATACCTTTAGGGTTTTTTCTCTTTTTTTTTCTTTTTTAAAATTGGGCTATGAAAAGTAGAAAAATGAGCTTTCATTGGGTTTGAGGAAGAAGAGTAGTTTAGACAGGAAAATAGCAAGAAAGGAAAATAATGGAAGACCAAATAATACTTCAAGGATAACTTGATACGGAAGTATTTTTTCTTAACTTGTCTAATGTCCAGTTTGGCTCCACTGAGTGTTAGGACATTTGTGATCAGGACAATTTGAGAAAAGAAAAGGATGTTCTTAAAGGGGTTTTACCAAAGTGTTGTTTATTATTTCACTTCTTCCCCCCTATCCCACTTCTTAATTTTCATCTTCATTCTAATTATATTAATAGTTTGCATACAGAACGAAACTTGACATTTCAGTAATCTGCTCAGCTCATTAAGGAGGTAATACCATATTATGGAAGAACTGGAAAATATCTGTTGCCTTATTCAGGGTAAGATCTAGGAATGACACTCTGTTTCGGCCAAAAGGAGACCACTATGAGATAATATGGTATGAATATTTTTACATGTTCTTGCACAGGGAAAGTACAAGCTAAACTACTCAGTAACGTGTGGTTGTGAATACCTCCAATAGTTTATTGCACCTAAGATTAGACTACATCCCTGCATACCACTGGAAGGAAGTTGAAGTCACAACATTTTTGCCCTGCAGATAGACATGCACGATTTTGTAAGGGTTTCAGCATACATTCAGCATACATTCATACATACATTATGTCCATTCTTTCTAATAAATGCCCTGATCACTAACTTGAGGAATCTTTTTCACCTTCTCTCTCTCTGGCTTAATAAATACCATATGAAAAGACAAACAGCTTAAAAGAAAGACAGATAGAGAAAAAAAATATTCTCTACCCAAGGCAAGTTGGCCAAGTATTGGTTAGTTAAATAAAAGTAGAGGAAGGAAATGAAAAATGAGCTTGATGGAAGCATTATAACTATCTCAGACTATGTTTGCAGGGAATTTAGTGTTTTCTCTTGGTAGCTGGGACTCAGAATGTTCAGATTGTAAATCCTGCTAGGATTCAACTCTGAATTAATCACCTTATCTCACAGCATTATTAGAATGCAGACTGTTCTATACAACCTAAACTGCACGCATTTAGATCTTGATGTAAAGAACTTCATAAAGCTTCACATTTAGGTACAATATGAGGAAAGATACCATGAGACCTTAACATTGGCATTTGGTTTCTGGCTTGCTTTGCAGATCTGAGTGCCTAGTTTTTCTGCAATTTAAAGGCATGATATAAAGTTAATGAAAAAAGGAGTGAAGATGATAGCTTCATTCTTCATTATTTAAAATATGCCAGTTCATATTATATTATTTTTTGAGTATGGAAATGTGTGAAATCATCCAGCTCTTATTTACACGATCTTGTCATGGGTTAGGGCTGGGACAGCTACTAGACAAATGAATAACAGATGCTCTCTATTAACCCTTCTCTCTTCTCAAAGGGAAAG
>NW_010425219.1:10417-12339 GCF_000710305.1 Buceros rhinoceros silvestris
AGAAAGGAAATAAGGGAGAGACCCTTATGGACTAGAAAACTAAAACTGCTTTAATGAGAATAATAACCATAAAGTGAGATACATATATATAAATGTATAGTGACTCACAATCACAGTGACTCAGGCTGCTCAGAGCTGTTGAGTGCTGGCTGCTGATACCACCAGGGATGATACATATACTCCACCACTGAGACATGTGATACTGGGAGAAGAGGGGAAATAAGATTTCACTGTGAGGCATTTTCATCTTCAATTGTCTGTGTATGTTGGATTGTCATGGCTTGTACAGAACTGAAACGATTCTCGGCCCGGGTCAGATTTTTCTAGGGTGTGGAAGAGATTGATTCAGACATTGCCTGATCTAGGTGGGTCTCTCTTCATACAGTAGTCTCTGAGTGGTGTTCTAGGAGGTAAATATTGCTGTCTGTATTGTGCTGCTCTGGTAACCAAACTCATGTGTTTGGCCACAATTGGAGGTGAACATTCACTAGCAGCATTGGTGATGAACAGACTGCTTTGTGATTGGCTTGTTGTAGACATTCACTCTCCACAAGAACAGGCTCTGAACAAGCACAATGCTATAATGCCCCAGACTGAAGATTTTGTCCTGAAATAACTGCTGAGTCTAGCAATTCATGTGAATGATGCTTTTCACTTCTGTTGCTTCACCATAGTGTGGCCAGCAGGAGCAGGGAAGAGATTGACCCCCTGTACTCGGCACTGGTGAGGCCACATCTTGAATACTGTGTCCTTTTTTGGGCCCCTCACTACATGAAGGACATTGAGGTGCTGGAGCATGTCCAAAGAAGGACAATGAAGCTGATAAAGGGTTTAGAGAACAAGTCTTATGAGGAGTGGCTGAGGGAACTGGGATTGTTTGGTCTGGAGAAAAAGGAGGCTTGGGAGAGATCTCATCACTCTCTAAAACTACCTGAAAGGAGGTTGTGGAGAAGTGAGGGTTGGTCTCTTCTCCCACATAACAAGTGACAGGGTGAGCGGAAATGACCTCAAGATGCGCTAGGGGAGATTTAGGTTGGGTATTTGGAAAAATTTCTTAACAGAGAGAGCTGTCAAGCACTAGAACAGGCTTCACAGGGAGGTGGTGGAGTCCCCATTCCTGGAGGTGTTTAAAAGCCGTGTGGATGTGGCACTGAGGGACATGGTTTAGTGATCCTGGCAGTGCAGGGTGAATGGTTGGACTTGATGATCTTAAAGGTCTCTTCCAACAAAAATGATTCTGTGATTGTGTGATTCTGTGATCTGGTGATCTTCTGCTGTGCTAGCTGGCTACTGGAGGACCCTGGCGACATCTAGGGAGGAGGATCTGGGCAGAAGCAGAGAAAGGGTTACCAGCGCTGATGTGGAGAGAGTCATTGCAGGCTGTTTCTCCAGCAGGAACACCTTTATTGTCCTTGAAGGCAGTGTGAAGGGACTATCAACACAAGTCCTTCCAGTTCACTGCACAAGAGACAAGCTCTGCATAGTGGACACTCTGTCCCAACAGGAAGGGTAAAACCTGTGCATTTAAATTGGTCTACTTTGTTTTCTTTGTTGCTGCCTTTCAGGTATGTTTTCTGCTGACAAAAAGAAAGTGAATGTTTAAAAATAAACACCTTTATACTTTGACTTTTTGATCTAGGGTCATATATATATCCCATTCTAGCTTACTTTCTGCATTTAAGTACCTGGGACTAGAGCCAGGAATTTTCTGTCAAAGAAATTAAATGTCTTGTAGACAACTGCAAAACCTGCCTTGATAACCTTCTGACCTACTGCCTTATAGATTCTGACACAGATAGTGCATACAGGTAAGACAAATCAAGTGTCTCATGCATTTCTTACTGAACCATCTCCATCCTCCTCAGGAATGTTCTCTCTAGGGCAGCTCAAGACTTGTTACGAAAATACCCCGCAGACAATTA
>NW_010425220.1:0-16201 GCF_000710305.1 Buceros rhinoceros silvestris
GCCGTCCCGGGGCGGGCCAGACCCCGACCCCTCAGGGCCGCGGTGCGGGGAGGGGGGGGCCCTGATTGAGGGAGGGCGATGGCGCCGTGGACCTGAGGGGAACCGGCCGCCCCCGGGACAGCCCTCACGGGACCCAAAGACCATTCGAAACAGGAGGTTTGGTTACAAAACGTGTACCAAAACCAGGTTTTATTTCACAGCGTCTTAATGTCACCAGTTCATGGAGGGGGGAAATAGGGGACTACAGCTCCAGACTGAAATTCAACAGACGAGCCCTAACCGCAGTGTTGAGCTGCTGGGGAGGGAGCTCCGCTCTGGGGCAGCCCGGCAGCATCTTCACCGGTGCACAGCGCCGGAGCCACCCCCTAAACCAAAGCAGGAGTGGGGCTGTGGAAAGGTGAAGCCGGCAGATCCGAGGATTCGCGTGGGTCCCGCTTCGTTCGTGAATGGGTAACGCACCGATAGTCCTTTGCCGCACGGTGGCAGCTTTTAGGCGAAAAGAGAAACAGTCCCACACAGGACTGCAAGAAATGGGAAAATGAACACATATACCCACAGGCGTGACCAGACCGCTGCAGCGGGACGGCTTCTGCACAGACACCCCGGGTACAAGCCTCTGGACCCCAACACCGGCTCCCTGCCAGGGATGCTCCAACCAGCTTTTGAGCTCAACACTGAAGGTGGCCAAGGCAGCGTTTGCAGTAACCACTTTAGCCAACACTGGGCACTAGGTGATCCTTATCCTTATCTGTTCCTCTTGTTCATGATGTGAAGCTGTAGATTGTGGCAGTGTAACTACAGCCCAAATGCTCACTGCAAACCTCCACTGAACAGAGACTGCAGAGTGTTGCAGACTAAAGTGTGTTTTTCCTCCTTTGATGGAGAGAAAGTAATTTTGTTACAGAAAACTCTTTATACATTGAACAAAGAAGCTCCCAGAGAAAGACACCTCATTTCATTCACACTAACCGAAGCGTTGAGGAAACTTCTTTGCTCAGCTCTACCTCTACCCGCTTCAGGAAGGGGGGGATCACTTCAGTTGTCTTCACCGCCGTCTGCTCATTTGAAGGCTTGTTATAAACTAGATGTACGCTGCTGTTTTTTGCATGCAAGGACAGTTATATTCAGGAGAGCGTTTAAGGAGTAGGCAATGTTTGAAGCCTTTTGGCAGCTCACTGGCACGCTTAGTGTCTAACTTATTAGCTACTCACTTACGGAGACTGGAAAGTCCTTCTGTGTTAGACAAATCACAAGCATATTAAATCTTACACAAATGACTTAAAACTACATACAGCTGAACACAGTTACAAAGGGTTTGATAGTCACTGTAATTATTACACAAGGAAAAAAAACAAACACATTTTGGGCCCTATTTAAGAGGAAGGGGCTCCAGGAAAGTTTGCTGCAATTCTAATGAAGCCCAATTAGCTGAAGAGCAAAGATTCAGCTTTGGTTTTGGCTACAACCAACATTTAATACAAGGAACAGGAATTTACATTACTTTACATGTTAGAGAGCAGGGCCCTAACCTCAGTACAAGGTCTAGCATTTCACTGAGGAGTCAAACAAGTTACAAATGTCAGTTGTAAAAACCAAGCATCAGTTTTGTTCCTTGCAAGTGGACACAGTTATTCCTATCATCATATTGCTTCAGAAAATAAACCCAAGGCCCAACATCACAGAAGGTTCCGCATATAATCGAGAGCTCATTCCCAACCTGGATATTCAAATTAAATGAAGGAATAGCCAGTGGACAGAGGAGCCATTTACCCTCTGCGTGAGCGTTTGAGCGCTGCCGGGCACCAGCCATTAAGTGGCTGTTCCAATGTGCAAGAAATGCCGGTTTTATGAGGACCATCACAGTGATGCAATGCTTGGAAGAACCGAGTCAAAAAGGAGCATTTTAAATACTGATCCTGCTTCGTGTCACTGGCTTCATCTGGCAGCAGCAGCTCTGCTCTGACTTCAGTACTTGCTCAGAGCACTAAGACCATCTATAATACAGTCGTACTGAAAAGGTGCTTGTTTCAGACTATGGAACACTGGAACAAATAAAATAAAAAATGACAGATTTGACAGCAAATTGCTCTTAGTCACACGCTCATCTCCCACTGAAGAGGGAACGATGGCGATCGCTTTGCTGCAGCTGCCTCATTCAGTATGTGGTGCTTCATGACAGAGTCTCAAACCATATTTAGTATTTTTTAAATAAAACACGTGTTCTTAAGGTATTAGATAAATTGGAACGGATAATTTCAGTCTCGCGACTCACAGCTCTATATTACAGCAGAGAACAGATGCCCTGCGTATCATTAGTGCAGATAGACTGGAATTGTTTTCCTCGTATGCAAGGCCAATGCAGGTAAAGGATCAACAGCTGTACAAGTTTAGGATTCCCCACAAAAGAACAGAACTAACTTAAAAAGCGCTGGTACTGGACCAGCCAGTTTTAGGCACGTCTTTAAAAAAAATAAAGTATGCATTTCATTAATGTAAGAATATGAGACGATTCTTAGAAACATCTGAGCTTTGTGGTGCACTGGAATGGAAGTGATGCTTCCTTTAGTCTCAAGGAATACAGTAAAGGCTAAAAAAAAAAAAAAAAAAATGAAGCAATACCATAGTATTCT
This sequence comes from Buceros rhinoceros silvestris, assembly GCF_000710305.1. Lineage (NCBI taxonomy): Eukaryota > Metazoa > Chordata > Aves > Bucerotiformes > Bucerotidae > Buceros > Buceros rhinoceros. Next base: position 2,631 of record NW_010425220.1, read on the forward strand.
TCATAGGGAAGAACAGTTCTGGAAAAACCAAAAAGATAAATAAGGAATAATGAGCAGCCCTGACAGCTGACTGGTGAATGTTTGTGCTTTCCATGTCCAAGAGAAAATAAAGTTCAGTAACTCTTCTCGTACCATCCCCCTGACTTGGCGCACGTGTCTGCAATGCCCCCCTCGACAGTTCAACAACACCGGGGGCTTCCACGAGCTGTGGCCGTGCGGGTGTGCATGGCGGCAGCTCCTCCAGCAGCGTTCAGCGAGGCGAGTCCTGGCGCCATGGGCTGTCATCTAGAGCGCAGCTTTGGTCAAGACTGTTGTGTGAGCCGTCTGTAATGAGGTAAAACTTGGTTTTCAGGAAGATAGAGAGCCAGTTCCAGAGCTACCAAGACGGTGAATTCAAAACCAATGAGATCTCTCCTGTTGAATCTGAAGCGCTCTTCTAGTTTCTATGATAGTAATAAAAAAAAAAAAGGGGTGGGGGGAGAGAAAGAATCTGTTAATCCACAAGCTACCAACACACAGTTAGATTAAGTCAGCATAAACCAGGAGTAGGTGATGCACAGCCAGGGCTGTACCCATGGAGCAGCCAGGGATCAGACAAGCAAACCAGCTCGTCAGCTCAGCTGCGACACCCACACAACGGTGGCGTGTGTTTGCCTGAAAACAGCAAGTGCAAAAATAGCCTCACAGCAGGACTGCACTAGTCAGGTGGCTTTAACGAATTAAAAGAGCTCTAATGGGACATAAAACTCACGGAAAGAATCGGTCTTAAATGCAGGTGTGCACTGCTGAAAAATCTTGGCTTGAATCTTCGTCTTGTTCTGTGAGCTAGAGAGAGGTTCTGACAGCACCTGGAACAAGTCTCACAGTACTCACATCTATAAGGTGTTTAACTTCATGCTTCCTGAGGTCACTGCTGATCTTGGCTGCAAGCAGGACACAAGCACCAGCACACAGTTTGCGGTTCTGTTTGTTGAGTTTGCCTTGGAGGACGAGCTTCTCGAAGTAAACGTAAGCCATGGAGACAGTAACTGGCTCCAGATTGCACTCTTCACTCAGGTTCCGCATCTCCCTCTTTAAACTGGGAACAGGAAAAGACACCCTCTGAAACATGACAGCTCTTGTGAAGTGCTCTTGGAGAACTGCAGCACAGCAACTCAGGAGAGCATATGGGCAAGGCTCCTGTTTGGGAAACCATGACGATATTATCCTAGACTGGAGAAGTCCAGCTGGCAGCAAGCTGGGGCACAAACGGATTTAACTTGGCCGACAGCATCTCCTGTGGAAGAACAGTTCCTCAGTCCGCCCGTAAGCACCAGGGGCTGAGCTGCCTCACTGACATACGCGCTATTGCTGTACGATTCCCTCCCGCCTCCTAAACTGGTTCATGATTCACATCGTAAGAGCGACCCACCCTGACCTACCGCATCACAGCAGACACCGCAGAGCCCTGTCTACAACATGCCTCTGGAAGAGTCGGGTCTGAGGGGGAAGGCAGACAGGTTTCCACGCCTGCCGCAGCAGCCAGCCCTTCACCTCAGTGCTAAGGCAGACTTCACGGTGGGTGCTACCACTCACGGCTGCCACCTATGCTACACCGACAAGATCTCTGCGCAAACACACTACTCAACAGCTACAAAGAGGAGCATGCGGGACACTGGCAGAACGCAGGCTCTGCCTGAGCAAGCCTCCCACTCGGGGCTGAGTACACATCTATAAGGTGTTTAACTTCATGCCTCCACATAGCTCTGGTGATTCAGCAGAATCGTGTTTAAGCCAGCTACTTCAGAAGCCCCGATTGCACTAACCACCAGTAACACCAGCAAGATTATACAGCTCTCTGAAGGAGCAACCACGCATCTCCTGCCTCCACAGGATGGAGGGACTGAGGCTCCCCAGACTCACTCTTCCTCACCCTAGAGTCCGTGGTCACCAGTGAGATCTGGTAAATGAAAGGCAAAAATAGCCAGAGGGTCTAGAAAGACAAACCAGTCAGAGCAGGCCGCACTGCAGCCACACGATCCGGTTACCAGTATTTGTTTCAAGGTTAATGCTGCTTCACTGATAACTGGCTCTGCGTGTTCAGACACCACAGCTGCTGAGAGAAAACCTGTTGAGGTGGGACTATGAAAACCAACTGTTACCCTTTCTCGGCATCCTAAACATTCCTGTACAGGGCTGTCACCCTACAGTCAGCTCAAGTGGCAACAAGAGGTTAGTGTTTAATCACATACACTATTAATAGATCTAGTATTTGCTCCCAACAAGTGGAAGATAAAAGCAGCCTTGTACAGTATAGATGATGTTCTCATTTCTCAATCCTTCTTTCTTACCTCCTAATTTTGCTCAGGGTCAACTTGATATGAGGAAACTTCTCTCTAAAGGTTTCATTCATATCCTTTTTAAGGTCCGAGGGTTTCACATATTCTATGACTGTAGTCTGGAACACAGGAGGCAAAATACATCATCACTTCTAAGAGCAGAACTGACAGCCAAACAAGCCTTCCAAAGACACCAATGCAAAGGCAAACTCCAGTTTTATTGTTCACCATCTACCGTTTCTGTTATGTCCTAAATAACAGACCACGTTGACTCTCAACTGCAGACAAGTCTTAGGCCATAACTACTTGCTTACAAGAGGGAAATGACAACATGGAGACATGTGTCAGGCTGGTCCTGTGTACAAACCCCGCCAAATCCTCGGCTTGAGGCCGAGGGAGAACTCACCATGTAAGAGGCAAAGATGAGAACACGTTTGTGTTTTCCACAGGGCCACTGAGGATCATCCAGAAGATTTGGATCATACTCTGCGGCTTCCCCAGCTTCACTTCCTGATGGAACGAAGAAAGCACATTAGGTCACAAGATACAGATCTTTCAATTCTCTGTTCTCTTTAAAAATGTTTTCAAAGAGCAAACATTGAGCCCTTTGGCAGATCCCACGGTACAGGCAATCTGCAGCTACAGTCACGTATTTGCGTTGCCTTCCTTACTAGGCTGTGCTAAACCCAGGCTCCTTCCAGCTCCTTCCATATATTCCTTTCAAGCTTTTCTGCTGTGTGCACAAGGGCTGACAAAGCTGGCGGCTGTCCTTACCCATGTCTGTTCCCGCTGGTATCGTTTTTGCTGTCACAGGTTTGTATCTGGATCCAGGAAGACTCCGGGAAGCACTGGCTCGACATGAGGGGACAGCACTATGGCTGTCGGCTTTGCGAACAACGAGGGCATTGGTCGGATACAAGAATTTTGCATAGGACACAACCTTGAAGAAGGGAGAGTTGTAGCAGTTATAGGGCAAAACTTACTCAAAAGCTTATTTCCTGACTTCTAGGATTTTCCACCTGGAGTTTGTCTTTGGGAGTGAGGAACTTGAAATTGTGGGACAGGAGGAAAGGGAGAAGTTGGATGAGGAAAGCCTTGCTTCCACAACTTCCATACTGAAGTGCTGTAGAAGATTTGGCGAGGTAGCAATGAAAAGGGGAGAATCACATCAGTAAAATTCTGGCAGTACATAAATTTAACTAAAGGGGTATAAATTTCACCCGTATTTCTATCAAAACATCACTCACATGTTGCCTGAGATACTGGAATCAAATGCATTCTCCAGGATTGGAGGCAGAAGTGATCACAGGCTTCAATAGCCTCCTCAGAAGATGCTTTATCACAAGACAAACATTGCAAACTAAGGATCTACACAAATCTCCACTGCTCTGAAAAGTCCCATCTCTCACTTTATGGATGGAAAAGCACTGCATAAATCAAAGTGATTTGCCCCAGCATGAAACGGGTCCTTGGGTGAAAGCAGTCAGCCTCCCCAACTGCTGTCCCCTGCTCTGGTCAGTGGTTTGGTCGATGACACTATAAAACAAGAAGGGAGAAAAAGAAAATATTTCCTTACCTTGCCATCAGCACCAAGCTCCACTCCTTCCAGTCCAAGCACCATCTCAGTGGAGACTGAAACTCCCCCAGAAGGATGTCGCTGCTTCTGTCCTTCCATTTTTAGATCGCTAAACACAGATATGAAAGTGTCCTATTATAAAACACAGCACAAGCCCAGCTTCCCCTCTGGTAAACAGCAGGTCCATCCACTAACTACAGCCACCAGCTCAGAGTTCTCTGTGGGAACAGGGCAATCCCTCAAGCCCACCTCCAAGAAAGTATCAATTTTTAACTGCTCTTTTCAAAAACCAAAGAATCAGATTTCATCTCATTTTCACTCAAATCTGTACCAATATACCTATCAAAAGTAAACTGTTATTTTTTTTATATAGTCTGAATAATACCATACCATTCCTAACAAGGTCGTGCTCAAACACTTAGACATGATTTATGTGACTAGTTTTCCAGGATTAGAAACTTGCCTTTGAATTGCAATTCCTCCACACAAACTCAAATCAAGAATAAAGGCTGCTGGCAGAACTCTGCTTCGGTGGAGGCAGCAGGCAGCCTTGTCACCTATATTCCCCACGTGAAAAATCAGCTTTCAGCTAAAGCACTGTCCCACCAGAACAGCACAGTGCTCAGAACTGCTCTAGAGCAGCTCCACTGACCTTGCTGCTTTTCTGTGAAGTGAGAGAACATTTTCCCATCAACTATTTTTACAGTGAGTCTATGTGCACACAATACCATTCCCACTACTAAACATCCGTTTCCTTCGTCCGTAAGTTATGCACAGGACAGAAGTGACAACACAATTGCTTTGCCAAATGTGGCTTAGAATAAAATTAGTTTTTTCTATGGTATATTTGTAGATCACAGACCTTCACAGAATCAGCTTAGACCTCAGGTGGGACTGAGCGAAGCTGCAGGGAAATCCGATGAGCAGATTGTTTCTCCTAAATGACCATACTGATGTCGGCACAAAAATCTACTACAGACACTAAAAGCAGTTTCAATCAGTCTAAACTGTTTCTGTTTTTCTTAGATTGCAAATAGGGACATTCATGGCTTAGTGCCGAAAAACAGAAGAGCACCTCTAAACTTATTTAGAAATAACTTCACTATAAAATCTCGAAGGTTTCCAGTGAAGGCAGCAGCATCCTTCCCTGATGCTCTGGATGCTTTTTGCCGACACCTTTGAGTGCTGCACTAAAGACAGTTGATTTCTGACCACTTCAGGAGTACGGGCAATGCCGCACAGCAACAAGCCACATCATCTGTTCAAAGCTGGTTTTGGGGATTTCATGAGTGCTTTAAAACATGAATAAACACCTGAAGGGAAGTTCACCTTTTCCACTTGGAGTTTTTCTCTTGGAGTTTGAAGGAACACTCTGGCACTGTGGCTATGTCTCATTCTACTGTTCTGATAGTAAGCTCTTGTCCTTAGACATAAATGGTAAGTTCACCTCCTTCACATCAGGAGACCTACACCAACCATACCTGTTTGAAAAGGTCTTTTGCAAGCGATAGACCAGATGTTTCACAAAGCGAAGGTGACCCACCTGATCCGTAAACTCTCCCCGTAAGGTAGGATAGAAAAAGCCACGCACAGTGTTCGTTTAGCACAGATCAACACTATCCTGTAAGAGAGGGGGAAAGGTCAGGGTAAGAACCAAGATTCAGAAGTTACAAAGCAGCTTTCAATGTAACGTGAACACAGAAATCCCCTTAAATTGCTCTAAAAGTTACAGATACTGCTGTAGGTTTTATGTTTTCAGAAAAAGCACAAGAGCAGAGGTTTCATTCTGACCCTGCAGGTCCTTAGAGCCAAGCTCTGTATCAAAACCCAGGGTTCAGTAACTGCCATCACCTTGGGGACTCCTCAGAGGAGCTCCTAGTCTTTAAATAGATGTATTTATGTAATTTTTACATAAACCTTGTGAGAAGATGTAGATAATGTTTTACATTTAGATGTAGTCTCACACCTCTATTAAAAATAAATATGAATGCAGCCTCCTCCTCCTCTTCTGCCCAGCAACTACAAGCCAGTCTCCTTAAGTCCTCCTCAGCTCTAAGCACTGTGTGCTAGAGATACGGAGAGTGTTAGAAGAGAACAATTTAACCTCCTCAAAGTAGAATGGCAGAACCATCAGAATATTGCTGCAGATATGAGCACCTACTGCCTTCGACAGATGTATAAAACCAACGAGACCCCAAGACATCACCCTGTTGTCACTGATATTAAATGGATTATGGCATCGAACCAGAGTCTACGGCTGAGCACATCCTGCTTCACCCGAGCGCGGGAGGCTCCTTGACCTCCAGAAGTTACCTGCTGTTCTTGGTGTCATACTGCCTCATGTTCTTGATGAAGTGCATCTTCTTCAAAGTTTTGTGTCTTGGAGACCCAGATATATGCTTGGTTCTGCAATTATAAAAAAACCAGCATCTCTTGAGTGCTCTGAAAACCAGCCATGCCAGTTGTATGATCAGATGGCAGCACTAGCATGCAGGACCTCAGATATTGGCGTGGAAGAGGGTGGAGGGAGGAGAGGACTGCATGCAACGAGTTGAGATTAATGCTGCTTTTGAAAAAAGTACCTTCGTACACTGGCATATTCCACTATGTCTTCTAAAAAGTCTAGAGAGCAGCGCTGGGAGATAAAACGCCTTCTGTAAAATGTACAACACCACGAAGAGTGAACAGTATTAGTTCATGGCCTCCGAGTTTATGAACTGCAACAGATCTATGAACTCTTAGGACAAATGGCAGGGTTTTGGATTATTTTATTGGAAGAGAGCTTAACTAACAGTTTGAAATCCCTAAAAAGGCCAAGAACTTGTCTTCCCCTCTAGGACCCTTGAAAAACATTCATACCAACTTCATTAACGAGAGCATTCGCTATCTTCAACACATAAGAACACCTACCTCAAGAACTTCCAAATACTCAGTTAAAATCTTACAAGAAATACCATGAAAAGTCCCCCCTCAGCAAGACAAGGCAATAAATCATTTTATATCAACCTATGGACAGATAGAGGTAGATGACCGGACATCTGTGTGTATTCTCAATTCAGAACAGGGCTGGCTCCAGCTGCAGGAGTCAGAGTCTGGGACAGGAGCTCGATAAAATTGACAGATGTCTCCGGATAACAATAGAGGGGATTATTAGAGGAAGGAATGAGTATTCAGTCCCTGTCTGAAATCCCAGAAGGGAAGATGCAAGGAGGATAATAGTAGGAATAATGCGAGTTAGTGCACCAGTAACAGGATATTACATTTAAGCAAAAAAAAAAAAAAAAAAAAACACTTTGCCAAAGAGAAAACAATTACCCAAAAAAAAGAAATTTAAATTAAAAAAAAAAAAAAAAAAAAAAAAAAAAGACTTTGCCAAAGTGAGACACATTACTATTGTCAAAGTCAAGTCTCTCTTTGTTGGTAGGGACTTACAAATGAATTGTGAAGCCATGACTGCAATTTCCATAGGAACAATGCACTCAGACTCAACTACCACCAGCAAAACATTGTCACTACAGCTACCAGATTCCCTATTTTCTGCTTTTATTTAAGCATACATTGTGCTACATTTTTAGTGCGAGCCACCTGCATTCAAGTCCAAGGTCTTCTTCCAAAGTGACATAACAAATGGACAAAAAGGCCATGGAAGCCAACGTAGAAGCAGCCTACGAGGCAAAAGTTGCAAGACTCTGGTTTGACAAGATCCGCTTTTTGAAAAAATTCAAACTTTAAGCTGCCTCAGGGCTCTGGCACCCAGGAGTGGCCAAACCACTTGGATAGACCAAGGCCAAGCTCTCATGGCTAGAGGTTAACAACCAATACCAAAGCAAAAGCATGGTACCCTGGGTGGGGGCAAGGGGGGAAGTCAAGTAAACTGGGATTTATTGATTGTTAACAGCTATGGAAGGGCTTTTACACAGCAAAGCCACTTGTAGCTTCAGGTGGTTCAAGATAAAGATCAAAAAACCCTATTTGGGATGAAGTCTGGTCTTGAAGCTTGGTACTTCAAGACGTTGAAACAGCCCGGCAATTTGCTAATCTCTATGACTTTGCCTTTCCTCCTCTCCAGCCTGAGCTGGATAAGAAACCAAACCATGCTATTTTATTGCTATGGAAGAGATACACCAGAGTTCTAGACACGCACAAAACCTGGCAGCTTCTTCTTAAGCTTAGTGCCTGGAAATGCAAATTGCCCAAGTGACAAAACAGGGGCTCTCACCTCTTTCTCCCTTCTTACAAGTTATTTCTTCTCTACGCTACTCGGAGCTACTGCCAGAAGCTGTTCCTGTGAGACATGGCAGTTTCCTCCCGCACAGCACATCGCTGTTACAGGCAAATCACGGATGTCCACAAGAGGCAGATTAGCAACAGCGGCATTTGGCCCTCTTGTGTCAGGTACACTGAAACCAGCACTTCAGAGAAGGTGGTGGGCTGGTATTTCTCCTTCTACATTGACACAAATGTCACTTCAATCTGAGTATTCCTGAAACCAGATTTAGTTCCTCATTCCTCACCACACGTTCAAGAGAAACAATTTACCATTTTCTGTGTCTTCAAGTACATGAAGAAAACAAAAGCCAAATTCTGCTTCAATCTCCTTCATCAAATATAATTAGTGCACTTTTACTGTGAACTTGTAAAATTTATACTCCCATATACAGCTTTATTTTTTCCCCAGAAGGAAATTGTCTCCAGGTTCTTGGGAGCACTGTTCAGGCACTCCTAAAAGAAGACAGAGCATAACTCAAGCAGGTAGGAGGATGAAGAATTAGTGTCCCTTTCTGTCAGCACAAGAGAGGTAAATCCTCCCACAGGACTAACACCTTCAGTATTGCTGGAGCCTGCCTCCTACAGACTCACACCTAAAGGGTGCTACTGAAGAACACTCCTGGCACAGCGTCAATGCCCTTCACCAGCCCTTTGGTGGTTTTACAATTATTATATTGAGTTTTTTGCTGCACAGGAAGTTTAACACTTTCACATACCCATGGTTCTCCCATATACTTTGATATCTCACCCGCAATAAAAAAAACCCTTCATGAAGTGTGGAGGCCGATCTTAAACCTCCTGGCACAAATACAGCTGGTAACATCCAGAGTCCTCCTGCCCTCCTGATGGAAACCTGGCTGGGTGCGGTGACACTAAGTGTGGTGAGGAAAGGGGAAACACAGCTAATGCCAGTGGCAATAGGCATTGGTACAAGAAAGGCATGTAATTCCATGAAAGGATGCTGGGGTAAGTAACTGGACAGACTGGGAGATCCACAGCTAGATCCTCATTAGTGGTTCCACAGTCCTGCAGGTGCGACTGTCCTCAAGGTCAACCAGGGTGTGCTCAGCACCACAGTGGAGACCCATCTGCAGCATTTCACCCTCTGAACACCACCTTGTTTTCTCAGTAACAGGGACAAGAGCAAACACCTGAACTTGCCGCTCTAAGAGCGGATCTGGAAGTGAAACCCTGCTGCAGCGCAGGGCAGATCCTGCTCCTTGACTCAAACCCACAATGACTCATCCTCGCTCTGCCAACAGGAAACTTCATTTTTAGCTACACTTGTAAGTAATATTTTCTGTCCTCAAGCGAAAGTGTCACCTTGGAGGAATCCCAGATGCTAAGACACTCTCCCTCAAATCTCCAAAGAAGGGGATCATAAAGAGGTCTCACTAATCCAGTTACAGGACCCCAAACTGTCTGTATGCTCAAGACAGTTTACAGCAACACAGCTCCCTCGCTGCAGTCCCAGAGACTTGCTGCATTCCTCAGTACCGTTAATGTACTTCATCAGGTAGTGCAGGACTCAGAGCATGCTGCAAAATTTAACACTTGAGCAGTCTGCGTTTATTACACACAAATATTTTCTTTGGTTTGAGTGCTCTTCTCACAGTGCCAATCTGTACCTCAGGAACAGGCAGCACAGGATGCTTCAGCCGCTGCCGGCTGCGATGACAAAACAAGTCACGTATCCTGTGCTAAGCAGCTTCACGTAGGGTAATGCTTCTTGCTGGTGCTCTGACCCACTGGAATTCAAAGGATTAAGTAGTTTACACAGAGTGTTTGCGGCCAAATGCAACCTAAATGCAACACCCTATATACGTGCTGTGGGTTACCCCACACAGGCCCTTACAGATGCGCTGCCTGACAATTAGAAACCCAAGTGTCCAATATTAAGGTGTTAACGAGTTTAGGCTCTATAACCTAAAGAAAGTTTAAACACACCTGTTAGCCAATACCAGCTCTTTCCTTGGCAGGCCATAGCGTTTGCTCACATATACGTCCTTGGCCAGAAGCTCACTTTTGGGGGCTTCCGCCCACTGATTTAGGAGCCAGTAAAGCAGGACCCTCCCTGAACTTCCACCTTAAAAACAGCAATGGTGTTCACACAGCCAGGAACCCCGAGGGCACGCTCCGAGAGAAAACACCCGCAGCACTCGCTCCGAGATAAGGCACTATCAAGCAGAGGAATTCTGGATTATGCCTTCGCTTATCTTCACGGATACACATGGGCACACACAATCCAGCGCCGCTGCTGAATTCCCCATGAGCTAAACATGCACTTAGAAAAACCCCACAAAACCCCTTGTTCAGATAAAACCCCATCAAATTCAGTTCAGAGTTGCATTTTGACTCCCATCCTGGGAAGCAGAGGCCAGCCCACGTATTTATCTTTTCTAATGGATTTCCCACTGAGGAAACCCAGCTTCTGAGTGCTTCCAGCTTCAGCACTGTCCTGCCAGTGCCTCACCAAGTACTGGCAGAGAAACCCTCTGTCGCGGGCAAACACAACGGACAAGCAGCGTGCCGGATCCCCAGCCCCAAGGTTGACGCAGCTCTTAAGAGTTCCCAGCAGAACAGGACACAGCCAAGAGCGATCTATGTATAGCGCCGGTAATCCCTACAGGCCACGTCTTACGAACTGAAAGGGAAAAAGCTGGTTAACTCACAGCTCCAGATTAAAGAACTTGTGACCTTTCCGATGGCTTGTCAAGAGTATTTTCCCCCTTCCCACCCATGGGCTGGGCTACCTGCAGACACCCAAGGGGACGAGGGTAAAGCTTCAGGATGCTGCTGTGTCTGGAAGTGTCCAAGTTGACCACTCTTTAACAAATACTATAGCCGAATGCAAAAGAGATACTAACTTGTGCTCTCAGACACAGCTTCACGTGCCAGCAAACCTCTTCCACACCTGCTCCTGGGGCACTGTGTCCTCTAAGGGACAGTGGGGCAGCCCTTTGGGCACCCATGCTCCGCGTCAGCACTCTCAGGCTCCGGTTCCAGGCTTGGAAACAAACAGCCCTCAATCTCATTTTGACTCCTAATATTGGCCTTAAAGTGGCCAATCATGATATTTAAGCCCCTGCGTGCAACTGCCATTTGGCCATTTTGAAGCTTCTCTGTTTTGCCCTTCTGGTTCCTGCCTTTCTGTCACAGGAGGGGAACAATCCAGCTGGTCTCGCTTCTTCCCAAAGGAAAAGAAAGTCTTACTGGGATTCTCCTCTCATCCCAATTAACCCCATCTCTCACATCATCAGGTCTGCACTCAGAGCCAACACACGGCCAGAGTTCAACCAGCATTCAGCTGTTTTCACCCGTGCAGCACCCAAAGTCCATGTTCTGCCATCACTCCTTATCCTCACCACTTCGCGGAATGCCAAGCCCTGCCACACAAGCCTTCAAAGATGCTGCAAAAGCCAGACAGTAACATGACATGAGACCTCCTCCAGCCAAAGGGACCAGCAGGGCTCAGGTTCCTTTCTGACAGAGTCGCACCCATCGCCCTTCTGCTGGCGGAGGGTGCCAGGCTGCACGATGCCACGCTGCGTGCACCCACGCAGGCACCCACCCCCCCAGGCACTGGGCTAAAATTAGCAGCAAGGCTCAGAGCCGCTGCTGCTCTTTAGCCAAACACATTGCTAATAGATGGGTGGAATGGGGGAGGTCAAGGATTTTTAATTACTGTGTAAAATTAGGAGCTAATAGAATTTGGTTTCCTATTTCTCACTTGAAAGAGTTTTATTTTTAATATGGATGTCCCCTCATAAGGTCCTTTACAGGCCTCGGTATAATCACAGCTGTCAAGGGACCGAGTTACAATAAAACATGGGCAATAATAAGTTATTGGGTTTTGGAAGCAGTAGCTTAGTAACAACTGTCAAAGGTAATTTGCACAAGAAATCCAGATCCCAAATCCTGTTTACAATGGGAAGACATACCTGTCAGGTTTGTTTTGCCAGGACATATTTTAAAGATTAAGCTATACTGTCTGCCTTCCTTACAGACAAGCCAACAAGCGGATACGAACTGTGTGCTTCGGTTTGACCAGGTAAAATACTGGCATCAAGGGATTAAGAAAACCAGTTCCCATTTTTAAGCTTATTTTTTCACAGCTGCTATTACCTATGTAGCTCAGGAGAGACTGACTGTTTTCAGGCTTGCACCTCCGAGCGCACCAGTGCGAGCAGCCCCAGTCTCCCACCAGTCCCTGTGCCTCACCACCCTCGGCGCTTACCTTAATGAGCTTCCTGCTCAAAAGCAGATTGAATACAGCTCACCAGCAGCAACAAGTTCTCAGTAATTAAAGCCAAAAGAACGCAGAGACCCCATTTATACTGAATCACCATCAAACCCACGTATTTGGCGAAACAAATGACTTTACTGAAGAATCTACACCATGGAGTGCTCAGCACCGAGCAAGCCATTTTCATGGATAGATGGTTTCAGCTCTGATGTGCAGGGAGAGGCAGAGGAGACACCCTGCATAACCCATAGTAAGCCTGCAGCTAGGTGCTCCTCCTTTACTAAGTCAGCTACTCACTGTTTTAGGGCACCACAAGCGTGCAGTCCGGATTGCAGGCCACCATCCCAGGAGCTCCTTCTGACATTTGTTTAAGTATCAGACTGCCAGAGAATAAATACAAGTCTCGCAGCAGATCTAAGTTATTCCTCCGGTAATCCTCATTTTAAAGACTACATCCAAATTAGCCACATGAACCCAGAAAGGACTTTTATGCTTCTGAGCAGGTCCCTCTGTGAGACCTCGGGACGAGGCCCAACTCCTTCACCTTTGTGTTCTTATTCAAGGTTTGTTTGCCAAACTGAAGGGGCACCAGGGGCTTTTCCAAGAGCCAGGAGAAAATCCTGCACTCAAACACCAGTAAAGCCACATGCGAGGAAAAGAATGTGTCATGCAGCCTACAGCATAGGTGAGAAGGAACAGAAATGAAGAATAATTTGAATGAAGTAGGCGCCAGAGTAAGGGGGAAGCTCACTAAGCCTAGAGAGTTGTAAATACTAACAAGGAGAGAAATGAGATCCTCTTCACAGCAGCTGCTGCCTCTCCGCTGATTCACAACCACATGCCATTAAGACATAACGCTACTAGGAAACGAGCTTCGTATTCACTGTGTTTCATAAATCACATTGTTTTGGTGCTCAGAGTGTTCAGACAACCCAAGGATAAAATAATGCCTTCCAGTAAGCATTATGGAAGCCATCTGTTGCCACAGAACCACCAAACCAATGTAAGTGCGCCCAGAGCCCAGTTGCAAAGCCCACTCCTAAAATCTCTGCTGCTTCTCACAAAGCAAACTAGAAGTGCTGGCCATGACACAACCGGTAACTGTGTTTCTCCAAATTTCACTGGTTTCTGGGGGTGTTCCCAACTCACCAGCCTGGTTCTG
>NW_010425220.1:16349-21209 GCF_000710305.1 Buceros rhinoceros silvestris
CGCTGAACAAAACAGGCAAGTGAAATATAGAGTGTGTCCTTGATCACAGGGTGGGCACGATCCTAGAAATATTCATGCACTTCCCTGAGAGATGATGCTGTCATGTCGCCAAGTGCCTTGTTAAAATAAAAGCCTTCAGCACAATAAAACTCCCAAGTTAAAAAAAAAAAGAAGGAAAAAACTAAAGAGAGAAGCTTTTAACTGGGAAGGAAAAGAAAATTCAACACAGGTGACTGGAAGAAACCCAAAGGAAGTGTAGAGCTCTGGAGTTTTTATGGGCACTTGCGGTGAGAAGAATCATCAGTCATCTCCTCCAACGCACGATCGAGAGGTTGTGCAAAATTTTATGCTTAAATTGCAATGCCCACAACAGAGCAAGAGCAAGTCTCTCCGTGCTGTCAAGGAAGCAGCTTTGACCAGCAGCAGCTCAGCCCTGAGGCTGGTTAGCAAACGGAATGTCACAAATCAGAGGGCTACCCCGTGATGCACTTCTGCTTTGCTTGCACTCACACCACCAGTTAAAGGTTCTTCATTTAACATCTTTTTTCAGAGCTTAGATGATGATAACTTACAGTAAATTACGCACACACCAGCTATAAACCAAAGGGTAGGAGTTCAAAGCTCTGCATTTGAATCGTTAGCATGACAGAGCGGCTTTGGCTGAGCACCCTCCATCCGCAGGCACCTGCTTTGTCAACAATACCTTGTGCTCATTAAGGAATCTAAATTTTGTTATGCTTGTGGGCATGTCAGACTGTGCATTTTTGAACTCGAACTACAGAGCCAGAAGACTTCAGAGCAATCTTCAAAAGAAAGCTCAAAAGCATCTTCCAGCTCGCTCAGCCCAACAGCCTCACAGCTTTAACTGGCTGACAGATGGAAAAGGAGGAGCACGTGACAGCTGAAGTTAAGTCTTCAAGATTTAACATAGCTAAAACACATATTGCAGGAAATAAAAAAAAAGAGAATTTTCTAAACTGGTTCAGTCGTAGTGCCAAGAGCACAGAAACAGCCCTGAAGAAGCTTCACCTTCGGCCAAGCTGTGCAGTGGGTCAGTGAAGCAGACGCTGGTTTGGGCAGCTCACGCCTCTGCCATTACCAAGAAGGACCTTTGGGCTCAGCAAAGGTACAGCAAGGAGCCCCGACAACCTAAACATGTCCTCACTGGCCAGAACTCCTACAGGACTTGCTTACCGGAGGTCTGAAACTGGGCCCCACCAATTCCTCCCAAAGTTAAGCTTTTCAGCTTTTTACGCTCGTTTGGCAGCACAGTCACTTTGGAAAGCCACAGAATCTGTCCGCAGGTAAGATCAGCTGCAACTGCTGTTCATGCCCGAAAGGTCAGAGCTTGCTCCGAAAAGTTACCTTGTGTGCTCAGGTTATTCCAAATAAGCCTCAAAATTAAAACTAAGACTTTTAAACATCATATTTTACCCATCTCAACAAAACCTGTTTCTTAGCAGAGGGCTGTATGGATTTTTAAAAAAAATATTTATATTTCTTGAAGTGCAAAGAGCAGCTAAACTGACAGTAGGACAAAACAACACACTAACCATCATAAGCATAAAAGCCTGACCAAGCATTTCTGCCATTCCACCCAAGGAACTAATTTGATCACACCTGTGTCAGCAATCCAGCATCCAATTAACACTTAAAAGCAGAGTTGGTCCAATACACCACTGTTATCAACTCCTGTTTATACTCCCTCCCTTAAAATGACCTAAATTAACTCAGTCATTTCTGATTTATCAGCAACAACGAACACCGAGTGCAGCTCCCTGACCACTGAACATCAAGGACATTAAAGCAGTGGCTGCAAATAATTTAGTCTCCGTATTTATTCTTAGGCCCAGCAAATGCAGGGAATATACGGCAAACCCAGCCGCTCCCCACCGCACTACCCTGAGCCTCAGAAGCACAAGCACTGACATTCAGGGCTGCTCCCCTCCTGCGTGCTCTCCTGGCTATTTGGAGGGCCCTCTGTTATCTGTGTGTCTCCAGAAAGCTTTGCCAGATTCAGAGCCAGCTGCAGAAATTCATTAAAAATCTGTGAATGCCGGTTTGTTCGCTGTTTGCTGCCTCCCTCCACCGCTTCTTGTGAGGCTCGTTCTTTGAAAGAACAAAAGGACAGAGCGAGATGGAAAAGAAGAAGGGAGGAGGGATGGCAAGCAGAGAACACAAGCTGGTATAACACAGCACTGGGATTTAAGAGCTTGTAAACAGAAGATTTCATTGGAAATCAAAAGTGGAAGGTTAAAGTAATGAAATTTTTAGTGCTCAGCCACCAGTACAACGAAACCAAGCATCCACACTGGTGCCTTTGAGGGAGCGGGCATCGCTAAGTTTCCACCCTAAAGGACGTGACAGCTACTAAGGAACAGTGAAAAGCTCCACGTTACACCCGCTGAGAGGGTCACCAAGTCCTTGGGCTGCACCGAAGATCCTGCCCATTGCTAATAACTAACCACGACTCCAGCAGCAGGGCCCTCACAACCTGCCCTGAGCTACACCCGCTAGTCTCAGTGTCCTGCAGCTTCACAATCCAGTCAGATAAGATCAAGTTTCGTGATAAGACTCTGCCCAGGGAAACTGCCAGTTCTAGATAAAGTGCACTCCATGCATCGGGGCAGGCCCCAGAGCGATGAAATCCCTGGGCATGGCCCAGGACTGCAGTGGCACTGCTCACCGAACACGGATGGAGTGAATGTGAAGACCCTTCAGCCCGTGCTTCTGGCATCGTTACGGGAGGCTCCACCAAGGGCAATTCAAAGCAGCTCGTGACAGTGACTAAAAAAGGACTCTGAGGAGAGCAGCTGCCTTAAGTGGGCACCAAAGATGAGATATCCAGAGTTGCAGTGCAGATTCCACCTGCCCCTTCCCTCTGACGGCTCCACAAACGATGCACACAGTGAACCTGTCTAGAGCAGCAACATCGCTGTACGGCAAAACGAAACCCAGATTCCCAAGTCCCAGTAAAGGAAACCCGTCTTGCGATTGTTCGTTGATTTCTGAATCTTATTTTGCAAGCAGCTCACCTAGCACAGAGGAGGAAGCAGCACAACTCCACTGCCCTGTCGGAAAGCAAGCCCCCGAATGACTCCTCGTGTATGTGTGATAAGAGGAGACGCTGCTGTCCTGCGGGGATGAAGGGATGCTCAGTCGCAGAGTGAACACAGTGAAAATATAGTGCTTCAAGCCTCTCACCCTGCAAGTCACAGGTGAAGCCATAGTTACAGAGTGGTGGTCCATCTCACCCACTCCTGTGCCCAGTGCGACTGGGAGGAGATACGTTGGGTCTAACAGCCCCACAGGCAGCGTACAACTGTCCTTCTGTCAGAAGATGTGTGAATCTCCGTGTACAGCTGCGGATCTTCTGCCTGATAGTTTCACTCCTTTCTTCTTTAAAGACAAAGAACAGATGAACTCTCCAAATCACCCTCGTGAGTAGGACGATCACAAAATGATCAAGGCAATACAACATACCCTTCCAGCTATCTCTTCCAGGTGGAAAAATCCCAGTCTGTTTCGTCATTCTTCAAAGCCCTTTCATTCCATCAATCACCTCCTCGCACTTCTCTCACTCTTTTATTCCTGATGTATCATTCTATTCAGGTGGAGTGGTTAGAATTACTACAGTGAAAAACTTTTAAAACTAGATGCCAAGGAAAGAGGCAGGAAGGACATCAAATGAGAAGATCCTGCCAGTGTTTCTTAGTGTCCTACTAACTCGGCACGGGAAGGGGAAGGATTGACTCATCTGCACAAACTCCATCAGTCCAGCTCTCTGTACGTACAGGTAAACTCAACGTCACACCCACAGAAGTAACTGCTTGCAAAGCTCTTGACGCCAAACTTGCCCTCAAGAGTTTTACCTACAACATTAGGAGCAATGAAATCGCACAGCACCCCGTGTGCTGGCTTTTGTGGACCAGGAGGGCTAAGAAGGAACTGTGCCACAGCAACACCCTCACTTCAGGCTTTCCTGCTCAACCAGCAGTACACAACAGCACAACGTGTGCACACAGGGCATCCATCTAGCAGGCCAGCTTCAACCTCTCCAGGAAGTAAGGAAGTCTCTTCTGTTACAAGAAGAAAGGCAACGAGTGATAAATGACAGTTCTAGAAGGAAAAAATCCAGATGACACACTGGAGGACTCCCCCACCTTACTGGCAAACAGCGACTTCTTTCTAAATTCACTCTGAGCCTTCACACCTCCACTGTGAGACATGCACTGAAAGGGCACACCCATCAACCCAGTTACGAAAACTGCCCAGCTTTAAAGCACAGACAACATCTCTGTCTCAGCTCGCTAACAAAGCTCTGGAAGCTGCTATAAAGACCATGGAGACTCAAAGCCTTTGATACTGCTTTGCTTATCTGCAGGCTCAGAGGACCAGCTCACCTTACAAAGCTGTTTATACAAGAAACGGCCTTAAAAGAGTTCCTTCAGAGCTCAAACCGTCAAGATCTGAGCAAGAGCCCATCTTTTAGTCAATTAGAAAACCAACACTTTCAGGCTGGTAGAAGACCCACGGAAATGCAGTGGCAATCCTGCACCAAAGGCCAGAACATCCTCCCCTGTGGCCGACCCAAAGTTCCCGGCATACAAGCACTGACATTAATACACAGAGGTACTGCACAGACAAGCAGCAGAGACCAGGAGAAGGCACTACATCAGCAGTGTCGCCGCTGCATGGAGAGTCCTACCCAGCAATGCCTCTGTCAGCTTCATCTGGAAACAGAAAAACGGAAAAACCGGGCGAGGGAGAAGCAGGAGGCAGGGTTCAGGATACCGCAGAACTGCGGCCAGAGGCTCCGCGAGTGAAATACTCCGCCAATCCCCCTCACCAGACGCTCCC
>NW_010425221.1:0-329 GCF_000710305.1 Buceros rhinoceros silvestris
TCCAAATGCGGCTGCTGCTGTTGTCGAGTGCCTCGAGAAGGGAAGGGGCTAGTGAAACAGGGAGGAAATGTGTCCCCTTGGTACAGGCAGGATTGACCTGGGAGCATCGGCACTTGGTGCAGGAGGAAGAGCATGGAGGCACCGCGGCCACGTGGCCATTCCGTAGGTGCATTTTCAGCTCCCGTCCAAACACCCTCTGGACCTGCGGTTTTGGCAGCAGGGTCTGGTCAGGGGGACCAGAGTCGACCGGCGCATCTTTGCACTTACTGAGAGCACCAGCAGAAGTGAAAGTGAGAAGGAGCTGGGAGATGCTCAGCCTGTCCCTGCAG
>NW_010425222.1:0-353 GCF_000710305.1 Buceros rhinoceros silvestris
CGGCGGTCGCGGCAGCCGGGGCGGCGCTCACAAGGCGCTGACCTGTGCGGGGCTCACAGCGGCCTGTGGTGCATCACTGAGCGCGACCCACGAGCGTGGTCCCGACTCCCACCAAAGGCACAGCAGTGCTGGAAACAACAGCGTTCACGCTGTCAAAGCCTGGAATAGTCAGGAATATCTCATTTGCCCTGGCTAAATTGCGGTGTAATGAAGGGTTGCTGCCTTGAACGAGGGTTCTTAGCAATACCGTTAGCAGCTGTACCCAGAGTTAGGCATTCACCTCGAGGAATTCATTTTTAGGATTAATATTTTATGGATTTAAACTCCAAAGCTGTAAAAGGTGGAGCAAACTT
>NW_010425222.1:470-19035 GCF_000710305.1 Buceros rhinoceros silvestris
AGGGAAGAGTTCAGCGTAAGGACACCTTAACAAGGGATAGCTGCAGGAGAGCTGTTTCCAACACACGCCTCATCGATGATAATAACAATTTCAATAATTTCCCCCCCCCAAAAAAAAATAAGGGAAATGTCATTTTGGGGATATACAGCTCTGGCCTGGTATGGCTGAGCAGCAGCTATGTGCCTTTCTTGGTGCAGCTGTTGATTTTATGTTACCTGCAACCACCTTTTTTTGTGTTGTTAAAGTATTTAATCTTTTTGAGTAATCTTTGTCTTGAATGTTAGCTGCATGGTAATAATAGGTCTGAAGGACTGAAGAGGTAAATGTTTTTTGGAAACACGTTTATCAAACTCATTGATCTATATTTAAAAATTCAGATGGTTTGGTTCTACTGAAGAAGATCTGGGGATGTAAGTGATGCGTATCATGTGATCCACAGTGTGGCAATAGCTGTTCTGCTACTGTAACTGAATTCTTAACCTGAACAGCTTAAGGGAGAAAAGCTTAGTAAGCTGGGTGGCAAGAGGAAGAATGGGAGTTTCATAAAAATCAGTGCTAAATTGTGAGCAATAGCACTTAGTGTCATAGCAACCATTTGTTCTCTGGCTTATCTGCTGCCTCTCTGTTGCAGGTCTTGCTTGTAAACCCATGGTGACCTGGCAGACCTGAGTGAAGGCTGGAGGGAGATCCTTCAATTAGCGACTCTGGTGCTGCTTCTATCCATCACCTCTAAGTGAATTCTGTCACATAATACATGAGCTATGATGCCTGGGGTAAGCAGTCGCTACCCATTATGCCCTGTACATAGTATCTAGTGTCTGATATTTAAATAGTCCCAGTAACACTTCATCATTAAGCTTCTTGCTGTGATGGTTCACACCAAAAAAAAAACAAACCATAGCAGTGACAAAGGAAGCTGTGATATGAGATCGAGGTTTTGGATACTGCTGAATGTGTTACTTGAAGAAAGGACATACCAAGTCAACAGCAAAGAACCCTCACCCTCCCATGAATATGAAATCAACTGTCTGTATGTCAGAGAGGAGTGCAGGAGATAGGGGTGGGGCTGCGGGACCGCTGGAGCCTGACCTCCCTGTCTGGGTCAGTGCCAGTGAATTCTACCAGAAATGCTTTGGAAGACCGTATTTGCAGGCGGCAACATGGTAGGGACACAGCTGAGGGGAGGGAGGACACAGCACAGTAGCTTGTCACCACATCCCCAGGGTGTCAGCAGTGTGGGGTGGTCTCAGTGGTGACTTCCCCTGTCCCCTTGCAGGTGGGGAAGCTGCAGCAGTAAAAGTGACTGATTGCTTCAGTGACTGAACTTATTTTTCCCTAGATAATCGGTGAGCTGCCAGTTTTCCCATTGTGACTATCAGATAGGGACATCTTTAATTCAAGCTGAGGGACTGAAGCTATCTCAGTGATGATTGCTGTCTACTGCAAGAGTAGTCTTCTGCTCATTTGAGGAGTCGAGGGGGAGAAGGAAAATCTGGTCACAGATGCATGTGTTGTCTTCCTTCCTTTTCAAAAATTATTGGGGTAATTTTTATTACCTTCCTTGGTTTTGTTTTCTAATCCTAGTAGTAAACACTTGAGTGGACAAAAAACAAAGGAAGAATCTAGACCCTGCTTCCACCAGTGCGCACCACGCCTCGCGTATTAACGGCGATAAAAACTTGTGAAGCATGAGAAGATTTTTGCTTTATTTGCCTTAAACTGTTCGAATAAGCTAACGATATGTAGAAAGCTCATAGATGTAAGCTATAATTGTCCCCTTTTCCACCCTCCTCCCCTTTTCCTCCCTGTGATTTGGAGCAGAAGCATTACCTCACATTACTCCTCTTTCCAGAAAATGCCCAAGTGAGCAGCAGAGCAAAGAGTTAGGCTACAGCCCCTGTCATGTGTGAGGCTGATTGTTTCCACTGCTGCCATACACTTTGTGTTCTTCCAGCTTGAAAATTCGTGGCAGGCTAAGATGCGGAAAACAATTCCCAGAGTAGCTGCAACTGTAAATGAATGCAACTACTACACACACATAATTGGACCATTAAAGCCCTGTGTTAATATAAAACTTTGTTGTAACGCTCTGATCCATAGACCTTCTGTGAAGCTTTTGCTACCCTGATTTTTTATGCATAACAGCTTCTGTGTTAAGCTCTGTAAGATTAAAGGGAAATATAAGCTACTGTTGCAGCTTACATAGCTTTCTCTTCTAAGAAGGTCGTAACAATAAGTAGTGTTTTCCTGTGCTTGTGGCTGAGATTAGCCTAAAACGCTGTTCAGGATGTGCAGAGAGGTGCTGGAAACACCTCTTTGCTATTAGTCTCCGTCTAGAAGTCTGGCATCTGAAGTGTTCCATCAACCTTTAATGTGAATTGGCAAAGAGAGTGACTTTGGCACTGCTGCTGTGAGCATTAACGAATTTAGATTTGTTTTTCTGTGGTCTGGAACGTGGTAACTTGGGCACTTCACAGCTTTTCTGGGTCTGTTGTTGTCAAAGGTGAGATGACCATTGAAATAGGTGCTTGCCTCTGAGCCTGGGGAGAAACTCAGACAATTTTTACAGATATGGAAGGGCTGATGGGCTTTAAATAAAGCATACAGAGTGGACCCAGCCCAAGTGTAGGTTACCCTTCTGTCACTGATCTTCCTTTCCAAGGGCGAAAGCTTTCTGAGGGTAACACTTCCCGCTGCACCATGCTACCATGCAGATGGTTCTGTGCTTAGGTCTTTAACAAAGTTCCATCTGTGCCGGCCTCCTTCTCCTCTTCCCCATCTGGCACTCGTTACCGTGACTATAGAAAGCTAAAGCAGATGGTTTCATTCTGATTTCGGTGCCTTATTCCTGGAAGGTATGCAGCATCTGGAAAGCAGCACTGAATCAACATCTGAAACAACTCCAGCTCCGTTCCAGTCACTCTGCTTATCCACTTCGTGCTATTCGCAGTCTGACCTCCGTGGCCTAACTCTACAGACATTGTAGGAAGGGATTTTGAGGATATGCAGCTGATGAACTTGCATTTAAGGCATATGGACAGTTAAAGGTTGCTTTTGGATCTGAGCCTGAATGTATCGGTAAACAGAAGCAGCAGAGTTTGACCTTAATGGAAGGATGATTGTAGAAAAGTTCCACAGAGAAGTCGCAGGTGAGGTTCACAACCTGTTAAGCTGATGGAGAACTCTCATGGAATTTCATCTGAACACTTACTGTTACCTTCCTCCAATGCTTTGTTCCACTGTGGGGCAGCATGCTTTCCTGCCTGCTGAAATGGGAATTAGGCAGGACTAGCTTTTAGTTACTAAACCAGTAGCTGAAATGCTGATAGGAGGGGAAAAAAAAAAAGAAAAAGAACATCTTATCCTGATCTGTGCTAGGATTTATTATAAATGCACTCAAATTATGAATACACTCAAATACCACGGGCAGTGAGACACTGAGGCTGATTTGCAGACCTGGCAGAAAGGAGTTAACTGAGAAAACCAAGAACATAAGGACTCCTGGACCATCCGAGAGAAGTTACAAGAGAAGTCTAGCTGATAGTTGTGAGCAACATTTCACTCAGCTTAGGCTATCTAAGTGTCGCTTCACAATGGTGAAGCCTGGCTGTCCGTGTGATTACTGTTGGTATGAGCAGTGTTTTGTTTAATATATGCAGGGCGTGTCTGGAAAAATGCAGGAGATAGAATGTTACTGATGCTTCTTTGTGCCTACTAATACCGACATTGCCTTAAAGACTGAAATCAAACTCATATGGAAAACAGATATGGAAGCATCAAGCTTTCCTGAGTTATCTTTGCCATACACTGCAGTGAAATGTTGATATAAAAACTTAATTAGGTTCAGCTTCCTCTGGTCACTAATCGGGGTGCAATTCCGTTATTTTACTGAGTAGAGATTTGGGTCAGTCAGTTACTATTACAGAGTGATTAAACTGCTCAAGAGGCTTTGAAACAAATGTAACTAATGAATTAACCTCATTCACAGAGTGTGAAATCTGTTCTAGGAGAAATGCCAACTAGTTCAAACAATACTAATTATGGAGTAGCAACAACAAGCGGTTGTCGAAGCTGTAGCTCATTCCTCAGTGTTCCTGTCATAGCTGGGAAAATGCTGTTCTGTACCAAATCTGCTTGAAAAAAGGTGGGATGGTAAAAGCAACCTGCATTTCTGGAGGTGGGAGCACAGACCAAATCCTCGATTCTAGCCCCAGGGAACCAAAATGTTTAAATCACTTAAACTGCTCAAGTTTTGGCTCCTTGTTAATCTTAAGTTTCACTGCAAAACCATTTACAGTATTTACAGATTTTTCAGAACTAGTATGTTCATTAAACCAAAGACATTTTTCAGATCTGGAGTTGTACTGTAGCTTTGCACGGGTTGATAGTTGTCTGTGTTCTGCTTTTAAAGCAGGGACTTAAACGTTTGCAGTGAAAATAAATGGCTTCTTCACATGAAGAAAGAAAGGTGGTTTTAAGTCCCAAGTTCTCCCTGTGCTATCCAAAGCTCAGAAAGCTTCATTTCAGCAAAGACTTGAATCATATGCAGTGAAAACAGGTGCTCAGTGGCAGGTTATGGGATATGGGTACCCCTGAGTCAGGGCTCAGCTAACATCCTGAATTTCATACCAGGGTGAATTCAGTGACAGCTTCGTATGTCAGTTCCGAGATACTCAGCACTTTACTGAGCTCTTATCATGGCTAAATATGATTACACTGAAAGCGTCTCTAAGCTTCTTGCTGTTGTCACTTTCTTGACGGAGAATCAATATTTGATTCACCACATAATTCCGTGTTAAGCTCGGAATTCACCTCAGCTGTGATACACTGACAGGGCTTTAAAAGTTACAGAAAATTGTAGGCTCAGTTATTACCTTTGAACTTTTAGAAATGTGCTCTTGCTTTAATGCAGAGAAAACACAGGAGAGGTCAGTCTAGATTAGTTCAAACTTAATTTTTCATCATCATCATCATCATCATCACCATCATCATTATCATGATGGTTTGGCTTCGCGAACGAAGATCTGGGAAGAGTTTTTCCCACACTCACTGCAAGCGATGAGTGCACCCTTCGGGCCTGCGCGGTGGATTTTTTAGGTGAGGCGCAGCGTGCGCGGAAGTGGCTCCACCCTTTACACCTGAGGTTCATCTGCCAGGGCCTGGCGAGCTTGGACGGTGACAGCGAAGTCCTCGGGTTGTAGTTTTGGTTAGAGTATCCTTCTCTTAGATGGATGAGCCTTACAAGGCTAAACGAGCTCCATCTGCCCGGGTTTGGAGTCAGAGTTGTCCTTCTCCTAAGATGGTTGTCTGAAGGCTAGTGAGCCCATCCTGCCCCTGGACACACTTAGTCTGACCCTTCAGTTGAGACCTGTCTGGCTTGGGAGACCCCACCAGAGGCACATGCCACCACCAGCACAGCTCTCAACCTCACAAGGGCACGCAAGCTCTTCTCCCACAACAAGGAGGTGCCTGTGAAAGAAACTTAATTTTCAGTACCATGTTATATGCATAATGCTATAGCATCCAGTGATAAGGAATGAAGAGGGATAAGCAATTGATATAGTAAAGTCAAAAAAACTAGGTCTGGCGAAACTGTGACCTGGATGCTATACTACCGGGACCTGTCGGTTAACCATAATGGAAGGTCATGATCCCAGGACCATCAGAATGGGATGTACCTGTTGCTGAGCTACTAAGCATGCTCCACTAGTGAAGGTCTAAAGAGCTGTAGGGATCTTCCTGGCCTTTGTTCTTCCCTGTCCCCCTCCAGAGAAGGAAGGTAGCAAAGGAGTCTTCAGACTCTGTGCTGCCACAAATGTCCCTTTTGGTCTAAAGGCAAGACAGAGATCAGAACCATGAACTCACTTGCTGGTGAACATCCCACATGACTTATTTTAAGAGCATAACAGTGTGCAAGTGGCTAGCCCAACACTCCCTAATGTGGATCCCAGATTTAACTGTGACAGACTGCACAGTTAAAATAGCAACTTGAAATCTGCAGCTGTAGAAGGTCGCCGTGAATCTCAACCTTTGTCTGATAAGAAAGCAAAACATTTTCCTTGTTGTTATGGGGAGGAGCGTGAGCCGGTAGTTGTCAGTGAAGGGATACAAAAGAGCATGAAAACAAAGCTGAGGATGGTAGTCAGAGCAGGTTACGGTACTTCCCTACATTTCAGCTGAGACATCTCGCTCTGTTTGCCCTTGCCACTTGTGTGTGCCGTGGCAGGGGAAGTGCTGCCTGTGAATACTAACATCAGAACAATAGCCAGCAGTGGACTGTAGCTTGAGAAGGGAGCAGCAGGCGCTTAACCGTAGCTGTGCAACAGGCTGCCTGGCCAAGAAGAGTGCTGTCAGACCACACCGAATTCTGCAAGGAGACGTGGTGGGTGTGTGGAATTGCTCACTTGAACACTTGTGCTCTCAGGATAGTTGTGGACTCCCAGCAGCAACGTCTGGAGTGCAGCCCTGCTGCTTGTTTCAGATAGGTTTGGCCATGTACCAAAGACAGTAGTTCTGCTGCTGGGGTCTGTTCGTGTATGTATTTGACAGCAGTGTAACTTGGAATTGCATTTCTTTGGAACTTGTCTTCAAAATCAGTGATATTTACCTGGCGTAGGAACTGCAGCCCCTCAGCTTTCCCATGTGAAAAATTCCCCCACTGTGTCAGAAGGGGATCCCCAAAGGGCTGACGTCTAGGTCACAGCCACCACAGAAGCTAGTGGGATTTACTGTGTGTCTGTGTTGGTTCTTTGAGCTGCTTAACAGCTCACTGATAACAACTCACGTTTTTGCAGCTCAAGGAGTGTCACGGCAGAGAGAGAACTCCCGTGGCCTGTTGTGCGGCAGAGCGGTCTGTGGAAAGATCCCAGGAGAAATTCCCTGGAAAGAGTCTGGTACTCACTGCTTGTATGCGTCACCTCATATACCCTTGTTCTGTAGCTGTAGTGTCCTTGTAAAGCTGTAAGAAAACCTCATGGACTTTTTGTCTAGAGACAAGGAAGGGCTCCTGGCACATTTCCACTGTCACATTTTGCTTATGGTTTGACCAGGTTTGTCTGACCTAGTTCTGTTCATAAACTGGGCTTAATGGTGGAGTCCTGGAAATGTTCCCAGCTGCTGAAGCCGGGCTGTTCCCTCTGCAGTAATTAAGCGTGGTTCAAAAGCCCTTCACCAGCTATGTATCATAACATTAACATAAAACATGTTCTCCGGGATTCTAAGCTTTGAACAAGCTTCTTACGGTGGTGAGACTTATATTCAGTATCACAAGGGCACCATGGGACCCTGCTCATCAATTGCTTGCTGTTAAGTACATACTGAACTGGAAAAATCTCTTTCCTGTGTATACCCATTACAGAACTGTTATCACAGAGTAAAATGAACTTTGGATTGTTTTTACTAAGCCGAGTGGAATTTTTCATTCCAGTGTAACTTTCCGTCATTTGCAAAAAAGAATTTGGGAACAAGTGTAATGAATTGAAACTTGATACCAAATTGTAATTTGAATGCAATGAGTCTCCTGGAGGCTGCTCTAGAATTCCTACAGACAGAGAGCGCTAACTGGTTAGCCAAGAGGCAACTTTTGGTTGAAATAAAAGTATCTAAATAATGTGAAGGACATAGTGAAGAAGTGTCCTGTTTCTTATGTAGTTTTAGCTTCATCCAGAATAGCTTTGGACTTGTCCAAATCTCAGGTCACCTTCCATGAACATGGACATGCAACTTACTGTGTCAGTAAGTTAAAATTGCAGAAGGGACTTCAGGTCCTGAGCTTTTCAAGTTTCCCTAGCTCTTGCAGTTTAAAATGCAGGTTTCCTTGTTGTGCTTGCTGTTAGGAACCTGCAACTCAAAATGTTGTGTCTGATCCCCCTTAATAGTTGAACTCTGGCTCAATATGCCATTTAGTACACACATCTTTAACAGAGAGAGCAGCAGACTACTGTAGCAGCAGACTACTGTAACACCTGTTGATTCTACTGCAAGTGATTTGGATTCCCCTGAAACAAATATTCACGTGCTGAATATAATCACCTCCTGACTATGTGAATTGTAAAGGAACCTCCTTCTGGCGTTACAGTTCCTGTGATGGTTCCTTCCTGGGCCTGAACTTTGTCAGCTCTACTTGCTTACACCTTACTGGGGAGCATGGACTAATGCCAGGAGTGGGTACAGAGCTGTCCTGATGAAGAAGAGTTTTCTGAAATGTTGCAGCTTGGGGAGCTCCTAGTCACGGTGCACCATCTGAGATATATATTTGATATCACTGAAGACCAACTCAATCAACTTAGTTTCCAGCAAAGGCTGGAAATCCTGTGTAAAGAGTGCTTCTTCACATGGATGGCAGTGACTAGCATGAAAGCAACCCCTTGAGAAGTGACAGTGAAACCTCCTCTGCGTGATTTGTATCCACTTCTTAAAAATAAGTCACCTAATTTCTTTTCTGTCCGGCTCTAGTCTCTCAGCAGCATTACTTGTTGCTCATTAGCTTGTTGCACCATCTGAGATATATATTTGATATCACTGAAGACCAACTCAATCAACTTAGTTTCCAGCAAAGGCTGGAAATCCTGTGTAAAGAGTGCTTCTTCACATGGGTGGCAGTGACTAGCATGAAAGCAACCACTTGAGAAGTGACAATGAAACCTCCTCTCCGTAATTTGTATCCACTTCTTAAAAATAAGTCACCTAATTTCTTTTCTGTCCGGCTCTAGTCTCTCAGCAGCATTACTTGTTGCTCATTAGCTTGTGTACAACCACTGAAGCAAGCCAGAGGATGAGATTTTAAAGCCTAATGCTATCAAAGATTAATACAGCTTTTTCAATGAGAAGGTCTGAGCCTTGGCCACGCAGCCTTCCATTGCAGGTGCTGAGAGGCATCAGAAATGGCTCCTTCGGTAGAGAAGCCCTGTGTAAAATGGCATTGTCTTACAGGCTGCTCGTAGGAAGGCAGATAATAGACACCCTTGCTAGTGTGCTTAGGAGGGGAAGGAATATCTTGTGATTGGGTTGTATGGTATGTTAAAGAGAGACAAACTCACTGGAAGTGAAGAGGAATGGAAGAGTTGGAAAAATAAATAGGATCAGGGCCTGAAGGAGCTGTTAGCAGTCAAAAGCGCTGCCGTCAGCTCTACACTGAAAAGAGAAGCTTCCAAAAGCTGGGAATTGCTCGTAGCCGGTGTTGCTGTAACTTCCACGGTAATCAGCTGATGGAAGACAATTCCTCTACTTTGTAGAGGATCCCTTCTGCTGCCCTTGAGTTATTTGCAAAGTTTGCCTTGGTTTTCTTGACGCCTGGAGAGGGAAGGGCTGGTCCTTTTGGCCAACATCTGAAGGCGGATAGTGTGTTAAAAAGAGAGGTCAAGTGTGGTTCAGTACCTTTCCAAAGAGCTCCTGGGTATTTTAAGCACAACACTTCATTTAAAGTCAAAAGACTGAATTGTGACACTCTTCAAAGGAAGCAAAGTTGTTACTTTTAGGACAGCTCCTGTGGCACTATTGTGTCTGTGAAAGTGCTGCTAAGGCAGCAAAACTACTAAATATCTGCAGTGTGGAACAGGTTGCTTTCAAAGCACACAAAGCTGAAACACCTCAAAGCTTAGCCTCATCTTTCTCCACTGTTTCAACTTGAGTCGGTACTTTGAAATGCAAGATAAAATGTAGACCTAGGTCTCCTTGAACTCAACTGACTTGAGGAAACTACAGACGTGCTGGACCTGTGTTTTGCAGGCAGGGGACTAGGATGCAGGCGTGTCTCTGCTCTTTCTCCTCAGTTCGCTGCAGAATGCAGTGGACTGCTATTGACCCAGCACTCCAGGGTCAAAAGACAGGGGAGTTTTGGCACTAGCTTTCTGAATAGTAGGCTGGATGAAGTAAGATGAAAGTGTGTGGTGGATTGTTACTTCCTCCTTTTCAATCACCTGAGCTGTCACAAGTACGACTGTCTCATTATCCTTGAGCTCTCAACTGAATTTCAGTGTGGGAAGTGTATAAAGCTCCTGCTACAGACTCCTCAGTGCTCTGGACAAGGCTGCAAAGTCTTGGTTGCATCGGAAAGGTTTGAAGTTAAATCAGCCATCCTAAAAAGTAATAAAGCAAGTAAAAAAATTCTAATTTGGTCTCCAGTAGTGGCACTATAGTGTCTTGAGAACTGTAAATGCATATTTGTGATCTTATCTATTGAGTAATTGATTTGAAAAAGATATAGTAGACCTTTAAATATTCCCAGAGCAATTTGAGGGAGGCCCTGTAGTGTTAAGCTGTGCGTAACCTGGGATAGAGTACTCTCAAAGCCGAGATAAACTATTTTAGCAGTGGTTCTGATTCTTAGCCCGGAAAACAAGATAGAAAACTCATTTGTCATACAGCTGACAAGCAGATGTGCACATCTGCTGGAGCTATCCATGCTAAATAGACCTGGAATTGCTGTGGCCTTGCGGAACGTGAAATCTGGATGGCCAACGGTTATCTAACACAAACTACTTGGCAGAAGTATCAAAAGCTAATTTCAACTCTATACTTTGTCCTTTAAGGGAAATAGGTTTAACTGGAAACTAATACTTTTGTGAAAAGTATCATGCTCAAAAGGACAAAACTATTCCTGTTTTTTAGGAGTAGTATAAATCCTGTAGGTGCAAGTCATGGCCTGTTGGAATTACAGAGGTAAAATCTCAAGCAAGGGCTTCAAGATGCTGGTCGTCAATGTCGAGCTAAATTGCATATATCAAGAACTTTGCTTTGTGGCTCTCACGTCTAAATAAACTTGTGAGTTCAATTAAGAATGTACTCCAAGGCTGGACCACTGCTGCCCGTAAACTTGATTGTCTGATGCCAATCTGAGTAACTTGGTGTGGATCCTTCAGTATGATTACAATTGCTTCCTGGTTCTGCATTCTTTGAGTAAATTGACTGTTCCTGCCAGAGCGAAGGACCAAGTCTTTTCTCTAGGGTCATGGCTGGGATCCATCGAATGTTATAGTACTGGTGGCAGCCTGTCCTTTCTTGGGTGCCTAATTTCAAGCAGAAAGCATGATGTGGTAACTCCACATCTTAAATGTTGTGAAAACAATAGCAAGAGGAAGTGTGCCTCTAAGGGAAAGGACAGGGAAGGACAGAGTAGAACCAAAATAACTTCATAAACAAAACAGCATTACAAAGAAATACAGGGAAGTCAAGAGTCACTTCTCAGAAAAAAATCACTCTATGACAGTCAATTTATTTACTATGGCAAGAGTGAGCAGTCTGAGAGTGATAGGGAACTCCCCTTGTCATAGTAACCAAAGCAAAGATGTAATGGAGTTGTTGGTTCCTCTAAACCATCTGCATAAAAACTCTTCAAAAAGATTTTTTATTGCATAGCAGTAGAGGCAATTGCCACTGCCTCTGATGTTAGAATCAATGTGGAAGTGTAGTATTTAGTGGGAAGTGGGGCAGTTAAACACAAGAATTGATCCCTGGTCTAATGGCTGTCTTTGTAACCAGACTGATAAGATGCAGTCAACAATGCTCCCTTCCTGCCAGAGATTCCAGGAGCAGTGTATGACCTTCTCATTGAGACCCTGGACCTGCTCCAGAGAGACTGGAAACTGGATCCAAAATACTGGTTCAGCATTTAGATGTTTCTGGGAAGCGTTCAGAGCAAAACAGACGTGAAAGCTTTCTAATATGTGTGAGTTCTGGGCCTGTAGGGACAAGACACAGCACACATGAACCTGCAGCATTTCAATGGTTAGGAACCTTCAACTGCATTGCACACCTATGGATCACCTGGCACACAAACACACTGGGAAAGGAGTCTGGCCTGTTGTGGCCACTGACACAGAGAATGAGCTAGCATTTGCCTTCGGAAGGCGAGTTACCTTCTTTGGGTAGACAGCTGGGTGACAGCAGGTTTTTTCGTGTAAGGAAATACTGAAACCACTTGTAAAGTGTTTCAAAATGGAATGAGAGCCAAATTCGAGATGTGTGTTGGCTAGAAGCACATCTGTCTTGTTGCTGAATTGTACAGGTTGCAGGGATAGTCGGGTTAAATATCATTAATCATAACTGATCAGTATTAAAACATGTGGCAAGGGCGCAGGCAGCGTAAGGAACGAAACAAACTTGGGGTCTTTTCCAAGTGCAGGATACCAACAGGCTTGCATCCTGCTTTCACTTCTGTCTTCTAGGACAGGTTACCTGGAAATAGTGAATCAAATGCTTGGATATGTGCAAAGGGCTCAACATTCAAATTGTGTGGCACATGGGTGTTGGAAACCAGCACAACTGAAGGAAGAAAATGAACTGTGTGCCTGCTGAAGGATCTGTAAGCTGCTCTGAGCTGCTTCAAAGTACCTGCATATCAGCAACGGAAACAGGGTGTTGCTGCAAAGAGAATCATCCCAGCACTGGCAAAATTGTGCTCTGTGATGAGTATAAAGTAAAAGAAGGTGCCATAGAAGTGCAAGGAGGGGAATAATTCACTGTGCACATGGTTGAGCCCCGAAGAGGTTAATTCTCCCAGAAGAGGTTAGTGGTCATCTGAGGTTCACGGAGATACTTGGTTGAGGGCAGGGGTGCAGGTGTGAGGTTGTGACTAATGCTAGCAGTAAAGTAATGGTCAACTTTTAGTCCTGCTTTTATCTGTGCTGCAATAAGATTTAATAGCATTTTGAGTTTTTCATAGATCTCAGACTTTATTAATCCTCTGAAAATTTGTAATAAATTGTCATAATTCATATGATGGAAGAGCAGTTTTTGTGTTTTGCAAGCCGCTTTCCATCACTTCAACCTGCTGTTGGAAGTGAGAAGACACTGGAGTTCATAGTGTCAACTGATATGGTCAGTCCCAGCTTAAGCCTCACTGGGGTGTCTAGTCAGCAGGCTGCCTTCTGAAGAGTCCTGGTGGTGTTGCTCACTTCAGCATTTCTATGATTGGAATATACCCTAAAAATGTGTTAAAAGCTGCCTGGATGAGTTCTAGGCTCATCATCAGGTAATGATGGACTCTCACAGGCAAGTCATTATCTCTGTGAATTAGGCTTAAGACTTCAGCTCTCAGCTGAAGGAAAGAAAACATCCCAGCACCTTGCCTGAGATCTGGGGCAAACAGCTTCTCTTGTCTCATGTAAACTGCTTGCAGTTATCTAGTGTACAATATCCTTGCAAAGATAAAAAAGGGAATAAAATAACTGGAAAAGCTATTGAAGAGTTCCACATCCTTAGGTGCTTTTCCATGAGTAAATTTTCTTGCAAGAAAGTCTGTTGCGAGGTCACAATTTTAAGCTCAAAATGACAGATGTGGAGAATACTGAAACTTTGCCAGAGAACACTCTCTCTTAACATAGTCTAAACTTAGTGAAGGTTCTCGTTGGTTTTAACCAGGCATTACATTTCATCTGCTTAGCAGTGCCAGCTGTACTGCTTCAGCCTAGTTGCCTATTTCCTGCAAAAAACCCTTTTTTTTTTTGTTAGAAGTGACAAGGTGCAATTGATTTCTGTTGGTGCTATTCTCCTTTTCATCTTAGTA
Organism: Buceros rhinoceros silvestris; assembly: GCF_000710305.1. Classification (NCBI taxonomy): domain Eukaryota; kingdom Metazoa; phylum Chordata; class Aves; order Bucerotiformes; family Bucerotidae; genus Buceros; species Buceros rhinoceros. The sequence goes on from NW_010425222.1 coordinate 13,975, forward strand.
ATACCCAGGGCAGAGTTGCCAGTGCCCTTAGGGTATTGATAGTTCTCAATGGCTTTGAGCAGCATCACCTCGGGCCTCTTCCCCCACAACCCTGGCTGTGGACCCAGGAGTCCATTCAAGCTCTGTCCAGGGTCTTCACTCACTTCCTGAGCTCCACTGGTAGAGTGCTGCTCTCCAGCTCAGCTGTGGCTGTGCCAAGGCCCATGCCTGGCAGTGGGCCCTGGTGATCTTGACCTTAATGTATTTATTGACTTTCTTTCTTTCTTTCACTGTGGACTTGCCTAGTGGTCACTAGGCTGCATCTGGTGGTGGTTACTTTCACTGGGGCTGTGGATTGAATTCCCAGCTTGACCTTGGACCTACCTCCTTGCCACAAATGCATCTGGCCATTTGGACTAATTGGTGTCCCCTGGTAAGAGCCTGACAGGAGAGCACTGGCAGAAACCCATTCCACTGCAAGGATTATTCTGTTCTCCAAGTCTGGCTTAATGCTCTTTCTTGTTAAAGCTTTGTGGTACATGGAAACCAAGAAGCTAACCTGGCTAATTTTCAGTGTTTTCAGCCATGAGCTTACTGATGTCAGTGAAGTTTGTCACCTTCGCTTTTTTGAGGCAAGGGAAGTGAGGACTGAGCTGAACCATCAAACCATAAAGGTTGCAGCCGTGCAGCCTAGACAGGAAAAGAGCAGAAGCAATTCAGTGGTCACCTCCTGTGTTTATCTGCTCTTAATTTTCATGTTCAACGAGCTCTCTTCAGATGATTTAGCATTCTGAAATGGGCTTTTGGTTAGTTCAATGGAAACACGAGCTCTGTGGCCAGCAACCTCAGAAAGGGAATTGAACAGAACATTATGCTGCTTTGCATAAATCCACAGGACATGTGCATTTGAGTACTGCATGAGGGATCTAAAGGCAGGAATGGAAAGAGCTCAGAAGAATGAGTGCTGCTATAGATCTGCTTCTATTTCTTAAGCTGGGACCTCTTAGGTAAGTTACTAAATACAGAAGACCATATCTGAGCTGCAGCTGATTATAGCTGGAGGAGTCATGATGTGATTCTTTTCCTGTTCTTCACCAGGCAGCTTCTTCTGGCCTTACTGAAGTCTACTGTTCGACTGAAGTAACCCCTTCTATGATCTGGCAAGGTGGTTAGCATTGCTGAGCACTTCTAAGGAATCATTAGGCAATGGCTATTGGATGCTGATTAACTTGGGTTGGTCAAGGGTATGGACCATCATGCTTGTTCAAAACTTGGCAATGTGCAGCTTGCTTGTCGCTAGTTGGGAGGACATATTAATTTTCTGAAAACAAAACTCTAACTGCATCCAGAGAGATAAGTATGCACTGTGTAAAAACTCTGCGCTTAGTCTGTAGCACTCTGATAAACTCATTCGGTCTCATTAAGCACACAGTGACATTTGACTGACCTTGTCAGCTGGAAGGGTGAATGGATAAAATAAATGAGCTTTCAGTCTCTGACTGAACATATTTAATATGCCGGGTAGGAGGTCAGTGTGACTCATCCTCTCCATTTGCTGGATGGCCTGGTATTTGCAGAGAAAAACCTGTCCTTCTGGTGAACGCTTCCAGAGACATAATGCTTCTTGGAACTTGAATCCACTACAGGTGCTTTTCCAAACTGATGGTCAGTTCCTGTAAAGCTGTCACACCGTTCCACAGCTCTCTAAATGTGATGTAGTATGAGGATTGTGATTTGGTCCTAAAGAGCACAGATTCCCCTGAACCACAAGGCCAGTAGCTAAGTGCATTCCTCCACGTGCTGTGGGCCACTGCAGCTTCAGAGTGCACCTGTCTGCATCCTGCTGTCCAGATTATGGAGTTGCTTCTCAGAGGTTCCCTAATTTGCTCCTTGTCTAAGTAACAATGCACCAAATGGGGCAAGTAGAGCAGGGCTTTTGTGCTTAACCAAACACAGCATCTGATTTAATGATGCTGCCTGATACCAGACTTGAAGAAGGCAGCGGGCTCAGCGTAGGTCTGGCCAGGTAACTGAGAAAAAGCAGCAATCAGCTCTTACTGCCTCGCTGAGAGCGTGCCTTGGTTTAATAACCTACTTCTAAAAAAAGGTCCCTGAGGAAACCGTACGCTGTACAGGAAGATCTCTATAGGAGTTTAATTAGGTGGTGTCCTTTGAGAGAATGTACTTGCTTTTTCTCAAGTCTTCTTAAGAACTAGGCCCCTCATTCCTAATTATCTTGTTCTTTTTGACTGGGACAGCTAAATAATTACCATCTGAGCTGGGTGGATGAATGCAGTAAAATGATGTTCTGAACTGCAATCAGCCACCCATTGCTCTGACAAAAAGTGTGATAATGTAATAACACAGCCTGGCAAGAGATCGACATGAACGTAAAATGCTGCAAAGTGTTTGCTGAAGTTTGCCAGGAATTAATCAAGTTAGCTTTACCTTGTGAAATGATAGGGGTCCTCCATGCTCCAGCTGAAGCTTTAAGTGACTTCGAAATGAGTATGACATTAAGTGAGCAGAAACCTAATCAGTAATTGATAGATGTAGTTGCATGTCCCTGTCACCACACTGTCTCCAATACAGAGACCAGGCTGAGCCGCAGAGCCCTTAGTGCAGCCTCTCAGTAGCTGTAACTGTGCAACAGTGATGTTAGAGGCCTCGTTACACCAACAGGCATGAAAGTGGAACCCCCAAAGTGAGAAACTAGTGCAAGAATAAAGTAGAACTCACCCTGCTCCATGGCTGTTATTAGCTCACATAGGACGGCTGACTGCAAAAAGGAGATGGAGGATTATGGTATGCAAATGGCTAATCTTTTCTTTTCCCTTTCCTTTCCTTTCCTTTCCTTTCCTTTCCTTTCCTTTCCTTTCCTTTCCTTTCCTTTCCTTTCCTTTCCTTTCCTTTCCTTTCCTTTCCTTTCCTTTCCTTTCCGTTTTTTTTGTTTGCCCCAGTTGTCTAGACAGCTAGAGAAATGCCAGGTTACTTCTGAAGACACCAACTGCAAGATGTTTTAACACTTCATCCTTTATCAAGGATGCAGTCTGCCCAGATTGTCTGGTAGTTATTGATCCTATATCCACAGACTTGAAGGTTTTTCAAGGTTGTATCACCTGAGAAAATAGAAAGTATCCCTGTCCAAGATTGTAGTGATTTCAGTATGTTTCAAGGTTGAGGAATAAAATATAAAGGTGGCTGAGGTTGTGAAAACAGTATAGAACCCTTGAACAGATTGGTCTAAATTACATCCCTAAGTCCACAGCTCCTTGTACTAATTTAATTGTTCTTAGATTTAAAACTCAGAAGCAAAACAGGAGAGTTCAGAAAAACAGTAATACTCAAGATGAAGCTATACCCATACTGCACTGGAAGTGAGAGCCTGGAGAAACATGGGTATGTTCTCATAGCTGTGCACCTCTCTGTCTCACCCATCTCCCTCCCAGTTCTGCTGTTGATGTCAATATTCTCCAATCTGGTGCATGAAGAAGTGTTTTCTAGGTGTGAGAGCAAACACCAGACTTCACCAATATGTTTCTCTGTGCCTTGTGTCTGTTGCTTTGACACCCTGCTGCAGCTAGCAAAGGCAGCAGTCCTCTTCAGGCCTTAGTTTCTGCCTTTGACAGACTCTGCCAAGCCTTGACTGGAGTCGTAGTGTGTGAAATTCAAAAGGCAGCTGCTGGGGAAAACCTTCCCAGGACAAAACCCCAGTGAGGTCCATGCTGCTCTGCATGACAGGGTCATGTTTGGACTGAGCAATGGCATTTGGCACAATGTGATGGAGCAGGAGGCAATGGCAGTGTAGGCATATGATGGATAACAAGTTTATGGCCCAGAGCAGTTGTTCGCATCAGACCTATGGAAATTCATACAGCATGTGATTAACACTTGCTATCAAGCAGAATCTTAAAAAGCTGTTAGCAAAGAAGGAAGAAAAGCTCGTAAAACGCTTCATAATGATATCTCTTACAGAGAACTTGCTCTCCAGCACTTCACGAGCAGCCATCTGCCACGCTGAAAGAGCACAATGGAGGCACGTCGTAATTCCTAATGTGGGGCATGACCTGCAGAGCAGCAGATAGAAACCTGGATTTGACATGCCTTTGATGTAGCCAGGATTGTTAGCCCCTACAGCATCCATAAGCAAAATTTAAATGCAGTTTCTTGCCCAGCCTAGGGGTATAACAGCTGAATTTCCTGTCCTACGTTCATGTCCTGCAGCAAACGTAGAAAAGCTGCTCCCGTGAGTTCTGGACTATTCTGTGCCTGTGACCTTTCCAGAATTCATGAGGAAAACTTAGACGTGCTGCATTATTGCATCTTAAATATTAGAGATCTGATTGGTACCAGAAGATTTTCCCCCTTGGGTAGATCAGCTATGTAGGGAGCAGTAAAGCAATAACGTCTGCAAATTTAGTAGCATAAATAATGACAGTGCCCAGGTTTGGTATGAGAGGGAGTACCAGTTACGGTTTGTTGAAGCATCAGATTGGAAGACAGAACTGGATACTGGGTGCTGGAAATAATGAGCTGATCAGCTTTTATGCTATACTCAAAATCTTGTTTCACCATTCAAGCAAAACCACTCCACTGTCCTTAGACAAAAAGAAAGCCAATACTTTAGAGCAGAGAAAGGAACCCTGGATAAAACTTTATTTCTTAGTGTAGTGCAGCAAAAGCATAGGAACATAGCAGTGTGGCCCAAATGCAATGACGTGGTGAGCTGAAAAGCTCATCATGTAACCTTTTCTGCGGCCAACGCTCATTAGTGCTGCAGCGGTCTAGACTGTGTATGTGTCCATTTAAATTGTCCATCAATTCCCTTACATCAGCTCAACACTAAGTATCTTTTATGTGAGATGCCAGCTGCCTTCACTAGCGAATGATCACATCTCTGTTACTTTATGTTCACCCATACATTCCTCCGGCCTCTGACCCTGTTGCTTGCTTCCCTTCTCTTTAGGGTGCCTAGCTTGCATTTTAGCCAGAGTTTAGACTGCTGTTGTGTTCCCTGAACTGTTAATAACAGCTATGTGCTGGAAGAGCCAACTTGTATTGCCGCTATGCTTTTTCAGCAGG
>NW_010425222.1:19113-39472 GCF_000710305.1 Buceros rhinoceros silvestris
GGAGACTTGTTCTTGGCTGGGGGGGACCCCAGAAGTTCGTTTCTAAATAATCAATGAATACAGAATATCCCAAGTCTGCCCTGGCTTCAGTGAAAGCCAGGAGTTTAGTCCTGTTAAGTGAAGTCATGTTTATTCTCAGGAGTCAGGAAACAGCTTTATCTTCCGTAAAGATACTTGAGAGATGCGAGCAGGGAGTCTAGTGTCCTGTGTGGGAATGCTATGGTGGTAGTCCACACAGCTTCAACCTGGCTGGCAGGCCTGTCTCGTAACCATCTGAGAGCTGGCTTCCTTCTCTCTTAAGCTGGATTAGCAAGTAAAACTAAGGGTGTATTTCAGCACTCACAACTTTCTAAGAAGTGACCGTGTTTCAAGAGCACATCTGTTACCCACACTGGTGGACCAGTCTGCCCAACTGCAGTTGCCTTTTTCTGCTGTGTTTTGGCAATACCCATTTCTAGCAAGCTTTGCTGGCAGAGGACATGCCAGCTCCATCTCACTGCACACCAAAGGAGTGAGTCATGGCAACTGGTTACACAGTCACAACTTCACTCAGGTATTTTTGATCGCAGTAAAAAGACACTTCTTGAAGGAAATGGTCTGAGTTTTGGTGGACTTAGGAATCAGAGCACAAAATTCTGTCTTTTCCAGCCCTTTCCCCTTGAAATCCTGAGTATTGTCTTCTCAGAATCAGTGACTTCTCTCTGAATGGGACCATCACAGCTGACAACGCTGCCTGTGAAATCTCTTCACTGCTCTCCAAATACTTCTAACTCATTTCCCACAACCATATGGTTGTCAGGAGTATTTAACCTCTAGTCTCAGTGGGGCTTTCATTTCCACAGGCAGATGAAAAGCTTGCCATGAACTATCCCAGCAAATACAACCGCCACAGACTTGTTACACCGTCAGAGAAGACACAAGCTGCTTTCTGAAAAATTAAAGGACTAAAAGGCTGGAGCACATGGAAGAAAAGAAATGCTTCAGAAGAAAACTGAAATGAGTTTCTAGCAAAACCAGTAAGATTCTTGTCTTTGATAAATGATGGAAACTGCTTCATCATTTTGGGATAATGGTTCAAATGTAGGAAGTCAAATGCATCATAGTTCCCTGGGTCTGTTGCTGTCTAGTTTCTCATGGCTGCATCTCATTTTTCAAAGGCAGTATTGTAACATTGCTCTGAGCACGGTGGCAGTAGCTAAGCTTTAGCCATCGTATCAGAGGCCTGAGGCAGAGATAAGTCACTTAATATTTTTATCTCATCAGGCATATGTTTGTTATGTGGCCCGCACGTTGGGAGAGCCCTTCTTCCAAATTTGCATTAACCCACCCTGACTGATGAGTTTATAGCTGATGTGGGAAAGGGAAATGCCATTATGCCAAAGTGCAATTAATTCTGCAAGTCAGCTCAGCCTGTATTTTCTTTTACTCTTTCACACCAACACCTCTTAATATTCAGCTTTACGTGGTGGTCTTCAGGGCAGGCTGAGTCAAACTGTCAGTATTAAGTGCCGCATGTAGACGAAGAGAGTATTCTCATAGTGGTAGTTGCAGTGGCAGCAGAGGATTTCTAAGAACATATGACATAGCAGGCATGTTGTGCCACTGATGTCTTCTCTGAGCTCTGTAAATAGTGGACTGAACTATTACAGGCAGCTACTCCCCCACAAAGCCAGTACTGGTTAGGGAAAAGCAACGCTCATTTACTTTCTTTCTATATAATAAAGCTTCTTTACTGTTTGAAGTCAATGAGCTTTACAAAATTCTGGGCGTGGCATTTTGCAGTTGGATTCAAATACATAGGGAAAAATAATAGAAATGTGTTACTGAAACTTAAATTTAAGCAGAACCAAAGCACACAGATTAGACTGAAAAAGGAATTCATTCCAAAGGCACAATGCATTTTGTGCCAATTCCATTAAGGATTTTACGACTTCAGATATGGCTGCACATAATGCTTTTACATGGAGGAACAGCATGCTGGGTGATGATTTTTAGACATGAAATAGTAGTGCTGCTCTTCAGCTGCGCTTGGAGTTGCTGACCAGCTTTTCTCTCAAGAATTAATTAAAGAGAGTCCACTGTCCATCTTCATAGGGAAATAGTGACATACTAGAAACATTGCTTTGATGTCACTGCTTCAAAAGCAGATCTATCCAGGAGTCATTCTTTTATTTAATATGACTGATGAACATAAGTACTGCTGATTTCTTAAACCTCATGAATCTCAGCTCTGTGGCCCTGGGAAGATGCAGGAGGTACAGCCTCAGCTTACAGGCTTGGAAAGGCAACATACCCGAAACAACAAGCTGTTCAGTGTCATCCGTCACCGCAAAAAGATTCCTCTGCCCACTCCTTCCTGTTTCCTCTGGATGGGAGATGATCGTGTGAGTTTGTGGGATGTTGCTCTTAGCTCCTCATGACAACACTGAATTTTCCAAACCCCCCTTATGCTGCTGCTGTGATACAATCTTATACATAAGGGAAATAATGAAATGGTGGCCCAGGTGACAATTTCCGTCCAAGGTAAAGATGCTGATGACTTTGCAAAGCATGTTTTGGGAAGCAGGATGTGAGCTTGAATTATGACTAGTGGTTCAGATGTTCACGCTTTGAGTTGGTCATATCAGGAAGCCTTCAACTAGTTAAATTCTTTGGACAAAAGCTGTAAGAAACTGCCATTTCAGTTGTGTTAGTACCTCTGTTAGTACTATACAGATCATGAAAATGTCAAATAACTACCCTTGTAGGTGTATCTGCAGAGAAACACAGCTAAAACATAGATCATTAATGATGAATTTCTGGCAATTGTGCATAATACATTTATTTTTATACCTTAAGTTCAAAACCAGACTTTTCTTGTCCTCTCTTTCCCAGGAAACGGCTTCCATCAGCTCTACTAAGGCTTTTTTTGCTGGTGTCACAGGAAATAGAACTTAATGGCCTCTAACCAAGTAACAGAAGAGTATTCCCATAATAAACCCTAGGTCATCGCCAGCATTTGCTATGCACTAATGGAATTCAGGAGGGATGAGGGGCTTTTGTCATTACAGTAAAGAAGACACAGAGTATCTGGGGAATAGCAGCTTGGTAACTGCTCGTAGTGGATTACCTTCCTTTCTCTAAGATCTGCGAGGGGATTCCCACTCAGAGCTGTTGCAGCCAGATAATTTGTGTGTCTTCCAATCTACTGCTCATCCTTTGACTAAGAAATTATTTAAAAGAAGATACACTGTCTCTGCCCCAGATTTCCCTGTGGCGTTTTAAGTGCTACTAGCAAACAGGAACATGGTAAACTGTTTACTTGAGCTTCATACTACAATGTCAGGTCCATGGAGCCAGAGCGGGTTTGCCTCGGGAACAGAACTAGTATTTTTCAGTCCTGAGCATTCACTAAAGACTTCCTCTGTATTCCTGACTGTGCTTTTCCACAATTGTCTCTACTCAAATCATTTCAGCTGCATCTAGCGTAATTGCCAAATTGAATCTTTTGATAACTTAAGTGCCTGATTTATTGTAGCGAGCCTGTGAGATTTCTAATCAAGTTGCATAATGCCAGGCTGCTGTACAAAGCCTAGTATCTGCAATTACACAGGACCATCTCTTTTCCTGTAGGAAAGGTGGCTGTAGTGACATTTGAAATGTGGCCTGAGGGAACACTACTGCCTGAAAAAGAGCAGCTGATTTTTTGTTATTCTGGGAGGCTGAGCATATGGTGCAGCACAAGGCCAAGCAAGTTTCTCACTGTGCTTTGCCAGCCTGTCTCTTAGTGTTCCCTGCAGTCTTCTCTTCCCCCTTGGCAGGCAAAAGTTCCGTGTGTCGCTTTTCCGACTTAGCTATAGTGGTAAGACGTTGCCTTTCCCTATGAACCTGGCTTCATCAAATATGCTGGGGACTCATGGCCCAGCAGTCATGTGGGTAGTCTAGTGCCTACATTAGAAATGGGTGAATGCCTTTCCTTTCACCCCTTGCACTCCGCTTGCTCAAACCTATTACTGTGTTTTTTCCACAACATTGTCAAGTGTGGCGTCCACATTTTCTTCACAAAGTGATAACACTGGCCTCTGCTCCACTGTTCCCTCTCTGTCATATGGTTGTTTGAACTCAAAGATGAAGAAAGCATTTGCTCTAGAATAAAATTAATTGATTCTGAAAAAACATTAGAGCCTTGATTAGAACCAAGACCCTTCAACAGACACTGTTTGCTCGAAAAAACTTTATATTTCCTTGGCATTAACTATCTGGAAGATTGGATCTGGTTGACAATGAATTATTCTGTTGCAATTTGGTGGGACTGAAGCATGACACAAGCTTATTAAAACACATCCTATGAAATCAAGAACCTGGGAAAGTCTTACAAAGGAGGAAATACACTGGTGTAGCAGTGGATTGGTAATTCATTTGATCAGATTTTCAGGCACTGAGTTAATGCGTTGTGGTGGAGAGTTGATACTTCCAGTGGAGAGCTCAGTCACTTAACTGTGTTTAGTGGATTAAGCTGATGCTGGGTGCTCTGCACAAGGCAGAATCCCAAATCTCCAGGCAAATATGCACGTTTGGATGCTTGTCTCCACAGCTGCAATGTCTTTAATCTCCAGCACAAAAGGCTTGCTCAGTTTTCTAATAGTACAGCTCAAACATCCCAGTAATTCATTTTTGGGACAGCGTGGCTGCTGCCCTTGTCCTTTTAATTACAGGAACACGGATGCTTTGGGAGACAAATTATTTGTCACTCTGAAAAATGAGCCCAAATGCTTGCCTGTGCAGCAAGAGTGAAGGTCTGCACTCCATGCCTGGCGTAGTGTAAGAAGCAGCTCTCGACAGGGTTGAGCTGGACAGCTGTTGTTTTAGCACAGGAAGCTCAATATTGTGAGTGGCTTCGCAGAAGCAGAGACGCTGTCAGCTCATCTCTGAGGTTACACAGCCCATGAAGCGTGTACCTAGCTGAAAGCAAGAAAAAGTGGTGCAGCTTCTTTGAGGTCAGTGTGCTACCGATCGATTACAAACCAGAAAAAAACCCCAAGAGCAGATCAAACAAGAGGGGGCTGTCTGACAGTAAAATCCCACTGTGATTAGCTTGGTTTTACTGACATTAAGGTATCAAACGTGACTAATGCAATGGGTTTGGGCAGTAGCTTGCCATGACTTTCATGTTTTGTCCTTCTAACTAGAATATAGTGCACTGTGTATCCTATTAAAAATGCAACAAGACATTGATTATTGAAGCTTGTTATGGTGAGCCTTAAATTTGTTGCAGCCAGTATTGTAAAAGAAAAACTTTCTAATTCCTTGGTGGAAAGCAGATGTTTTCTTATCTGTAGCTTGTTCAAAAAAATTATGCCAGGAACGATGCCTTTCTTGTCTTGCATTACACTACTGCGGTTGTCCTTGACATGAGCAGCAAAGCACGGTCATGTTAAGTAACACCTCCATCCTGAACAGCAGATTCTGGTATCCTGATGCTATGAAAATGGTAAGGAATCCAACCTCTCAGCATGCTGTTGCCATCTAAAACTGAGGTCAAATACTTCTCTCAAATGGTTTTTCTTGCATTCCAGCTGTGTAATTTTGGGCTCAGGAGGAACTTAAAAATGTATCTATCTAATCAAAGAGCATTGTTCATTTTATTTTTTACTTGTTTCAACAGGACGGTCTGATTAATTTTCTCTAGTGGTTGTGCTTCCTTCACAGTTTAAAATATAACCCATTGCAAAGTTTCCTTTCCTGTCATGCTGGATAAGCTAAATGGGGCACTTTTGTTCCACAGAATGCACTGGTCTGTGAAGCCATCAGATTCTGCATGGAACAGAACCCAGTCCCTAGCACAATGTCACATGCAGTGTACCGGTCCAAGTTCTCAATAGTAATGAGGCATAACCTCTTTCAGTAGCTGTACCATACCAAAAGTACTTCAGTTTCAGCAAGGTTACACCTGGAATGGGTTTGGTCCCTCATAGAAGCGGAGCTGGACCTTTAAAAGACCTAAATCAGTCCATTTGCAGAGCTGAGAAATGGCCTCTTGGGTACTCTCCCCTCTGTCCCGGAGTTATACATTGAAAAGCCATGAAAAACAGGTTTTATAGCTGTAGCAGGTTGTGATAATGCCCCAAGTGATGGGGTAGCAATTCCAGCAGCTGACCGTAGAGAGTTGTGAGTTTCCACTGAACTTCTGGTGGAGACAGACTGTGCTGTCAGCTTGGAGCTACAATGTCTATAATAGGACTAGTTAACATTCACGGTGAAATATGATTACTTCTCAAAAATAGCTTTTATTCTCTAATACTTAGGGTATCAGATATCGTGTAATGTGACTCTTGAGAGAAACGCCTTTATAACGTTTTATAACGCCTTTATAAGTTAGAATTCCACTTTATCTTGTCAGGTCAGCTTGCTCTACCTAACTTACTGAACAGATTTAGAGTCAAAAGTCTTGTTTCACTGATTCCTACAGCAAATAGTCAGAATACTTTGCCATTAAAAGAGTCCAGCATAAATCTTCAGGCATTATGACATAAATCAAATCTGAATTAACTATGACCCATGTTATCTCCTTCCTGGGAGGAAACAGAGGCGGTGTAGTACCTTAGAAATTCCGTAGTTAAGGACATGGGGATGGCCCATTGGTTAAATCACGAGTCTTACAGCTCGGTATGACACTGGCCAGCTGGAGAATATAAACAAGAGTATTAGGATAGGAAAAAGAAACGGATTCTTCATAAAGAACGGTCAAAACCTCAGACAGGTTTCTGAGAGAGGCTGTGAAATTTCCATCCTTGGAGATCCTCAGAATTCAAAGAAAGTCCTGAACAATTTGATCTAACTTTGAAATTAGCCTGGTCTTGGGCAAGGAGTGAGGGTCCTTGAACCAGGTGTCCTCCAAAGGTCCCTTCTGCCCTAAATTAACCTATGAGCATCCTGTTCCTAACCTCCAGGTATCTGGGGCAGGTGGGGCTTTCTAAACCAGATGTACAAACAACCCAAACATCTAAACCAGAGGTTTGGGTTCAGAAAGCCCTTTGTATTTTAATTCTCCCCTATACATTTGTCCACAGCATTTTTTGAACATCTATAAACTTACGTTACCCACAACATTTTGGAACACAGTGTTCCATAGCTTGTCTGTGTTGCTAGCTGCCACCTTCAGTTTCCAGTGAAACTGCTTGTTTCCTGTGCTGCCTTCTATTTCTTCTGTTACAGAATACAATAAATGTCACTTGTGATTTCATAGCATGTTCTCTACCCCTCTAACCTGACAGGAGGAGAAAGCTGGTCCTTGGGCAGAGACATATGATCCTCCTTACTGTCCTCGGAGGCCTGGCGCGCTGTAGATAGTTGTGGAGGCAGTCTTCACGCTTGGGTTGTGCACCCTCAAAGTAACATGGTGTTCTTCGCTATCCGAATGACACAGCTTGTCCTTGCTCGTACTGAATGGTTTAAAACATGCCATGGGTGACGACAGCTCTCTTCAGCTGGCCAGGCCCTCAGGTAAAATGTCCGGAGCTTGTTTATCTTGCATCTTAATTATCCTGTGAGCAATACTGTGCAGTTGTTTCTCTGATTCTGTCTGGTCTTCGAAAGACTTTAAAGTTGTATGACAAAGGTGATGTCATGGACTGAAATGTATTCCTTGGGTCAATGCCCAGGAAGCCACGTCTGGCACATCCTGCTCTTTATTTGCGTGAAGAAATTGAGCAGTTGATATGAGGAATTGTCTTTTATGCCAGAAACATGGGAATATTCATCTAATACCCATAAAAACAAAAAGATAATGCTCTGATTCATCCTTTGTGTGTGAAAAGAGAAAATCAAAAGACAAAAGAGAGGCCTGTGCTGGCTTTGTTTTCCTCATGCAGGCAATGCTGGAGCTCGGCATCGTATTAACAGACCTGTTAATAAAATATTCCATAACAGCCAGAGCAGCTCATGCTTAATGGAAAAACATGAGATGTTCCACTGGGAAACAATTGCCCTTTATGCAAGATGCATTTCTTCTCTCTCCCTTTCGTTCAAAGAATCTTTCTTAGAACAAAAAAAAGCTTGTCCCTTCAGACGTCCTCTGTTCGTGCTGCTTACTGCCCAAATCGGGTCACAATCCCTTGTTTGGACGACATAATCAGTTACACAAATATCAGTTGAGATAGCACAGACAGATTATAGCTTCCAGCAGGGCGAGGGAGGATGGGTCAAGCCTTAAATACCTCTGCCTGTATGCAACTGTTTTTCCTAAGGATAAAGCAAGAGGAATATAAACAAGGCAGATGGCCTTTAGTAACCTCCCCACAAGGCATTGGCAGCCGAGGATGGGTCAAGCCTTAAATACCTCTGCCTGTATGCAACTGTTTTTCCTAAGGATAAAGCAAGAGGAATATAAACAAGGATTCTTTAGGCAGATGGCCTTTAGTAACCTCCCCACAAGGCATTGGCAGCCTGTAAATATTGAGCGGTCCAGAGAGCCGGCCCTGGCTGAAAGGGTTTGCCAGACCTGGGTGCGGAAAACCTTATTGCATGGCTGAGGGGCAAAGATGCTATTGGAAAACCTAATGCTACTGAGGGGGGAAAAAGGCAGATAATTAACAGTAAAGAGTGAAAGCCACAGTAGAAGATAAAATGCTTGCTCAGTTTTAGACTGTAGCTGACAGCTGACTCGCACATCTCTTTAGTGCAACGGTTGCTAACTTGGGAAGATGGAGGATGCTTTTAGGAGTCATAAACTATGGGCTGAGTCATATTCTCCTTTGATGTGACGTGGAGGTGTCCTGCTTTTGGTGTAGGTCATGCTTCAGTTTCCTTAGGGGTGTTGCTAAACTTGTGAGGAAAAGGAGAAGTTTGAGCTGTTGTGAATTCGGGACCAGGTGAGATGTAGTGTGTGACAAGGATCTGTTTCTAATCCAGACCCATAAATAGATCCTTGAGAGTCTCTGAAAATCCAGCCTATTTTCCTGACACATTTCTCTACATATATGCTTCAGACTTGGCATGACTGAGCACGAAAATCAAAAGACTGAAATCCTTCCCTGATATGTACTTTGAAGAATTGTCATTATCCAATCTAAGTTAAGGGATTCTCAAGCTGTATAAATTGGAATCACTATTTCTGTGATGCGACAGCATGAATAAAAACTGCAGAGATATCTTTAAAGATTTCTTTTAGACTGTACTGGCACTGGTATATCTTGAAACTGGCTCATCTCAGTTGCTATCAGTTCATTTAACAATCCAGTTGGCTGCTATCCATGTGTATTTCTACAAGGGATATAGGAAGACTTTTTCTAGGCTGTGAGGAGTCTGCAGGTGGAAGAGATAATATGGACAGAATTGTTTTGATTAAGGTGGAGACTATTGCATTGAATTAGTGTGGAGGGAGCTCTGGAAGTGCTCACTCAGCCAGCAGTAGATGCAAGTGCAAGGCAGGTAACTTGGCAAATGTCTCCTTTGGGTGGGATCACCATACATTCATGTTTTTTATATCCTGAGATTCCTAGCTGGAAAAGGATGACATTTGAGACTTCCCAGTGAGTTCACTTCTGTCTTGGTTATCTAGCAGTTGTTTAAGCCACCATTTTTGGTTACTTGTAGAGCAAACAGTGCAGAAAAAAATTCATTCTTACATCTTACTAAGACCTTCATCTCCCAAGTCTAGGACATTAGGTACTGACAGATTTTAGTCAGAGACCAGAAATAAATAACATAAGCCACTTGATTTTACTTGTGCTATCAGATAACTACTTGTGAAGGGTGCTTGAGGGCCTTTTGCTGCATAGGAGTTGGAGACAACTATTGCCTCTTTAATATTTGATCTGAGATGCTGTGTGAGGAGCTGTGAATCACAGCTGACCACTTCAGGTACTGAAACTGGGTAGCAAAACTGGAGCTAAGTAATCATGGCCCTGTTGGAATGATTGTCACTAGAGGAGAATTCACTGTATAAATGCATGCAGAGTCAGGTGACTGTTTTTGCCAACACCAAACTGTTTCTTTCCATACTTGACTGGAAAACTGTAGTGAGTAAAGATGCTTCTTTATCCAGAAAAATATCATGATAATAACATCAAGTTGGACTGCATTAACCAGAGTCTTTGTGAGCTATAATTCTGAACTATCCTTTACCTTTAGCATGCCACAGTAAAAAAAGGGCACTCACCGAGGGGATGATGAGAAATTAATTAGGAAGCTTGTCTGACAGAGCTTTTTTCACCTTTTACCAGCACAGATGTAAATTGTGTAGGCTGCATGCCCAGCGTGGGTGTAAGGCTTATTTATGATTCAGCTACAGGGAATGTAAATGAAGTCTCCTTTAATGAAATGAGTGGGAACATTTTGGACTTTCATTATCTTCATCTTGTAAAAGAGATAATTCAAAGAGCTGCTTCGAACTCCTGAAAGATAGTTTTCAAAAACCTGATTAGAGATGGAGAGAACTGGGGCTTTTGTTGAACTTAAACCTTCAATAAGAAAAGTCTGTGAAGTCCTCTTATCCTTGGTGCCAGGCGTGATTTGAGAAGTGACCTCTTGAGTGTCTGAAAAGCATCGACAAATTGGATTGAACACAGAAAGGTTGCCAGTAGCTGGAGCTGGGTACTACCTCTGAGCTGAAGAGGTGGTCAGTTTTGTAAAAGCAGTGTTCGAGTAATGACACTTCAGTAACTTCAGCCAAGGGCCAAGAAGGATAGAAGACAAAGTGGGAAGGTGTAAGTTAAGTACGAGTTAGATGGGCTAATTCCCCACCCTCGTAGTTCTGAAGCCGTGAGGAAGGACTCAACCACAAGCTGTACCCAGTGCCAACAGCAGGACGTTCGTTAGGTGTATCCTTGGACATGCTTCTAAAAATGACCTGATGCCACAGGTGGCCTTGCAAGTGCCCATAACTGCACTTGGTCAGATTTTAGGAAAAAAACATCTTTAGGAGCTGAGGCAATCAACTCTTTACTGTCTCCCACTGGTTTTTTAACTGCAGATTACATGCCGAGCAGGTGTAATAATGCCAACAAAACAGTACCTCATGTGAGGAGTGATTGTCTAGTCCAAAGTAAATTGTAGCACCTCCAAACTTGCAGTATTTACTTAAGATACATTTGCTGAAAGACTCAGCAGAAGACATCACGATAATCGTGTATGTAACACCACCAGTTGGATGCTGGTAAGGAGAGGATATGAGATTAATATAAATATAAATAAATACAGTTGGACTCAATGACCTTATAAAGGTTTTTTCCAACCTAAACAGTTCTTTGATTCTATGACTTCATAATTGTAGGTGACATGAAGAGGCACAGGAGCCTAAGATAATTCTTGAAAATTAGCTGTTCCAGTAGCAGATTGTTTGCACAAATCTTGTTTTTTTTTCCTGAAGGAGGAAAAGCTGGTTGTATTCAAAGATGAGGGGGCAGGTTAGAGGCTGGAGGACAAGCTGTGGGCAGTTTCAGCTGCCAAGGTACCTTCCCCATTCACAAGTGCTATAAGCCTGGGCAATGGCAGGGGAGTACAAACCACAGAGGGGTGCACGAGGTGAAGGAGCTGTTGCACAGGAGCACCAACGAGCAGCGAAGCAGCCATGGGGCTGTAACAGCTCCTGGAGCAGAGCAACATACCCCGTGCAACCCCCTTGGGGGCAATAAGGAAAATTGTGCCAGCAGAATGAAGGCACTTGGAAATAAATGAGAAAATAGTCCTCTGCAGAGTGAAGTGAGAGTGCAGGGTAAACGCTGCCTTGCGAGTTCTCTGTTGTGCTCACATCCACAACAGTAGGCAAACAAGGGCAGTACTCACCACCTGCTGACATAGCTGACATATATGACATACATGACTCTGTTCCTTACAGGGAACAGAGCTCTGGTAGTCTCAGTATTTGTGCTGCATTACCCACATGAGCCATTAGATAAGGCTGAAGAGTCTGGCCTTCACTTCATGAAAGCCTGGAAGAATAATTATGCTCTTTTCTGAGTGGGTGAAAGCTTAACAAAGCAGGAGCTTGGAGCGTGCTGCTGACTCTCCTCGCTGTGATTTACTCTTCTGCAGCATTTCAGTATGCTCCTGGTTGTCAGCATTGGGTTTGACTAATGCCTCTACACAGAGTATTCATGTCTTAAAGCTCACATTACAGTGTGTGTCCTGTTTAATAGGATTGAAGGTCCCTGAAAATGAGACTGATATCTGGAAGTTTGTCCTTATGTTTAGGTGCTGGTAGACTGTACTAAAGTGCTGCCAAATCAAACCAAAATGATCCAACTAAAATTCTGTGGCACTGGCATTTCTGAACTAAAATTTAGAAGTCATGTCTGGAATGGGCTGGAAAAAACCCACTGCGACAAGACAGTTGAGGACGTTGCCTTGAGCTGAGAAAATGGCCAAGCCGCAGCTGCTAGTCTTGTCTGGAGCAGACAGCTGTAGAAAACATTTTGCTGTGCAGCGAAAGGGCATGTATTAGGATGCTGTGAGACTCACTTGTAGTTTGCCTTGCGTGGCTGAACTCTGTGTTCAGCTCTTGCCCTCCCTTTGTCCCTGTGTTTTTCTTAGGGGTGAAGCAAGAGCAGCTTTTGCCCTGCTGGCAAGCAACCGTAAAGCTCCTGAATTTATAGTCGAATGATAAAATGCTCATTAATATTACAGCTCAGTCCCTGTGGGGAGGCTGTCACCTGACACTCATGGCAGCAGGAGCAAGGACTGGGTCCTAGTGCCAACCTTCAGTAAGTTAAGCGAATTAAAGACACAACAACGAGCAAAAAATACTGCTCACCGGCTGGAGACTTTGAGTGGTGGTTAGATAACCAGGGGAAAAGATCATGGCCTGATCTGCTTTTGGCTTGCACCATAAGAAAATAAATCTTAGGCTCTTGCAGGTCACACCTATGTAAAACAATTCAAACGATTTAAGCTATCCTAGCATAAGTTAAACTCTTGCTCAAGGGAGCTTCACTGCGTGCATGCAAGAGAACACCTTCAAGTGAGAGAATAACAGTGCTGTGATTCACAAGTGCCTTTTAAATAGCAAAACGTTGATGTGCAGCTCTGATGCTGGGTAACCACATGGAAGCAAAAATATCTCAGTGTAGCATCTGCCGCTCCAGTGATCGCTGTCAGTCAGCATTCATACACCTCAGCAGCACAGCGCTGGGAAACGCATCTGGGCAAGCAGTGGATATGGGAACTGAGGATAAATCCACAGTTCTCATTACCTCAGGACCCATAAGCTAAAATCATAGCTCCTTAAACTATATCCTTTTTTCTTCGAAACCAGTGGCAGATATTAGCAAAATGTTAAAACTTATGAAGAGTGGAAACTTTAGACAGGCCATGACATAGTATATGTTCCTTGGGGTATTTTTCTCTTCTTTTTTTTTTTTTTCTTTGGCACTAGAATAAGGTTTTAATATTCAAAACTGCCCCAATGTTTTCTTCCTGTGGATTTCTGAGAACAGCCGGATCTGGAGGTTAAACAATTGCAGCTTTTGAAAAGAGAATGGGTTGGGAGCACCAGTGTCATGATGCACAGCCGGAAAAGAAATTTTGCAACAAAAAGATCTGTTAATGAATTCGGAGTATTTATAGCTCTGTGAGCTTTCCTGCAGAGTTCATCTCCATGGGAAGTTATTAGCTCAAAAGTGGGCTTAGTCACAAACCGTTTATAGGGAGTATTTCTATTTATAATATTCTCATTTCAGTAGCTGGTGCTTCTTTGATGTGGTTGATTTTTTACTAGTTGAGGTGTCTGGTACTGCCCAGGTCAAAATTTATTCCTTTGGATGTAACTGTCTTACTGGGGAAAGAGCTATGCAACCATGACAGGCGGAGGAATACATGCCATGTGAGGGTGGGATGGACAAGGAGAGAGAGAGATGTTGAAGCCCAGTTGCTTGCCCAGCAACCCCGTATTTACACTGAGCACCAAACCAGAGGTTCCCATGGCAAAGGGACTGCAATAATGGGAAACGTGTGAGTGCTAATGTCGTGTGTGTTATTTTTTCATCCATTTACTGCTTTATCTGATCAGTGGATTCTGAAACAAATGTGCCTTTTGCAGCGCAGGGTGAAGGGGGTGTACATATGTCAGCACAGCAGAACAGCTTGGAGCGTGAACTGATATTAAGGCCATTCATGCATGAGGTAATTTGTTTTATAATAGCAGCAGAAAGCCCGCTTGTGCATTGGTGAGATGCAGCAGCCTGCTGGCCATCAGGGAATTAAAACAGGAGTGTTGACTGGGTATGCTAATAAATATGAACTTATGCCCAGATGGATTTTATCGGGTTTATGGCCATCCAAAGCCTCCCTGTTTGCTGCCACTGCCACAGTGCTGAGACATGAATCTTCTGGCTGTTTTCGTGAGTGCGTTTACACAGTGGTTGTGTCTGAAGAAGCTGTACCCCATTCCTGCAGCTGGAGCTCTTGGGGTGGATCTGGCTACATGGCTACTGCTGGAATTCAGCCATGCTAGCCTGAAAGTGGCAGCTGCAACTCAGTGGATACAGGGGTTTACGCTGTTCAGAGCTTCATGGAGACTGATAGTATCCCTTGGGGATCAGCAAAGGAAGGAGGGGAAAGCGAGAAATAAGGAAAATGAAGACTCAAGCCTGGGAAGCGTTTGTGACTAAGCAAAACTTGATCCTTCCATGTTAATTCTGGTTTTAGCGCCCTGTTTGTATGTGCTTTCTGCAGGATTTTTTTAGGTTTCTCAGGGAGGTTTGTCATAAAGGAAGTCCTTAAGATCAAGCGCTGCTTCAGTGACATGCTGCCCTTCTGGAGCAGCTTTCAGTACCAGCCTATCAAGAAAGCTGAGGTTTTCTTTTGAGCACCAGTCATACTGCTGGTTTACTGAATGGCAGAAGTTACTTGTTCTTTTCACAAGGTCCATTGTCACTATTTGTGATTTCCTAGTCACTGAAGGTCATGCCCAGGAAGGTTTCAAACTAGATTGGCTTTAATTATAGCAGAAGACAAAAGTGAAATTGAAGTGTTGAAGCCCATTATGGAAAATGGGGAATGCAGGCATAGGTTTTTGTAGCATTGCTGTGAAGTCAAATGATGCCTGTGTGTGAGTGTACTGTGGGTGGCAATGTGCTAGAGTTCCCTTGCCAGAAGAAGACCTGGGCTATAGCCAAGACAAGCTGGGAACTCAGTTGAAGCCCAGTAGAAGCAGTGCTCTTAACCAATGGGGAGCCATCCCACAGGGACTAAACACTGCAGCAGAGCTGGGTGCCAGGAGCAAGCTCTGGCAAAAGCCCAAGGTGAAGTGATGGACCAGCGATGGTGTCCAGTCAGCGGGTCAGGAACGGATGGGGCCAGACACAGTGCTGGAGACAAGCTATCTGCATGCTGGAAGGAGTTACAACTACCATGTAGCTCAGGCCAAGCCTGGGCGCTCAAGGATGAGCTTAAGTGGAGCCCCCGGGCCATGGACAGGGGTGCAGGTAGATACCCACTGTGCAGGGCAGTTAAGACCCATTGGTACCCTCAGGGCACTGACAGATTATCAACAGAAATCCTTCTACCTAAAGCTAAAGTGAAGAAACACATTGGACTTCTTAGGTATAGGTTTAGGTTTAGGTTTAGGTTTAGGATGGTTTGGAGTCATAGAATCAGAGGATGTTTGGGTTGGCAGGGACCTTCAAATCTCTTCTAGTCCAACGCCCCTGCTCTGAGCAGGGACATCTGCAACTAGAGCAGGTTGCTCAGAAACTCACCCAACCTGAACTGGAATGTTTCCAGGGATGGGGATTCTACCACCTCTCTGGGAAAGCTGGGTCGGTGTTTTACCACCCTCAGCATCAAAAATTTCTTCCTTAGATCTAGTTTGAACCTCTCTCTTTTTAGTTTAAACCCAGCACTCCTTGTCCTGTTGCAACAGCCACTGTTAAAAAGTCTGTCCCCATCTTTCTTACAGGCCCTTTTAAGCACTGAAAGGTTGCACTAAGGTCTCCCTGGAGCCTTCTCTTGTCCAGGTTGAACACTCCTAACTCTTTTAGCCTGTCCTCATAGCAGAGGGGTTACAGTCCTTAATCTTCATGGCCTCCTTTGGACGCACTCCAATAGGTCCATGTTGCTGTTGTGCTGAGGACCCCAGAGCTGGACCCAGTACTATATGGGGGGGTCTCACCAGAGCGGAGCAGAGGGGCAGGAAGCCCTCCCTCGACCCACTGGCCACACTGCTTTGGGTGCAGCCCAGGACATGTTTGGCTTCTGAGCTTGAGAGCAAATTGCCAGCTCACGTCCAGCTTCTCATCCACCAGCACTCCCGAGTCCTTCTCCACAGGGATGCTCTCATTCCCATCATCCTCCAGCCTACAACATTCCTGGATTGTCAAAATAAGGATGATTTACTGTGTGTCCTTTTTCCTCTTGTACAGAGAGCTATGAACACTGACTCATCTGTCCACATTCAGAGAGTTTATCACCCAGTGCTGAGGCTGCCTTAGGGACTGCGGAATCGTTGCAGACTGCAGTACCAGGCTCCCCTCAAATCCAGCTCCTAGCAGCCTCTGTCTACTGTGGTTAAAGCCATTAGTGAAGCTCCTTTACAAAAAACTCTATATTGCCACTCATTTACTGTCACTGGGTGTTATTAACTGTTGCTCAGGGCCTCTAAGGCTATATTTGTATTTCCTTTTATTAAATATGGTAAATGGCATTCCAGACAACCCTTTGGGAAGCTGAGGTTGACTCAAGTTCTTGGGTGGTGAGGCAGCACTGTGATTCATGAAACCGCAGCAGTTCAGCTAAAACTTACCCTGCAGTGCCATCAAATCTCTCAAGATGTGGTTCACAAGCCTGAGATACCCCCGTGCTTCCATCTCCATTTACAGTGAGTTTCAGTGAAGAAGTGAGAAGTTTGCAGACAGAAGTCTGCAAACCGCGCTGCCACAATGCTGGGCTGTGGAGCATCGATTTTTGACAGATTTGTTTTGGTTTTGGCATAGACCAAAGACTATGCGCTACCTTAAGTGCTTATGAGAATGAGCAGAGAATGAGTCTTATTTTACAAAGATGGAGAACTGGAGCTGCACATGTCTCTACATCTAAAAGGTCAGCTGGAAGCACAGTCTGTCACAGGCAGACCTTTTCTGTGATGCCTCTACTGATGGATGCTTGGCCCCAGACAAAACACAATCTGCTAAGCCGGTGCTTTGATGGTCAGCCTGAGAAATAAGACTCTTAACCTTCTTAACCCATTTATCTATTGATGTTACTGCTCATGATTTCTTCTGGTCTTGGAAGAAAGAAGCATCATGCTACTATGTGAATGCGTGTTCCCAAACATCTCCATCTCCTAAATGCAGAGAGATGTCTGTCAATCCACAAAAAGCATGTCGAGTCAACCCTGATAATGAAGAGCTCCAAACAAAACAAAGCAGTGTAAAATTTTTAGTGCTGCTATAAACCACTTTGAAATGAAGCATGTCAATGCGTTACGTGAAAAACTAAAAATGATGCAAACAGCACTTAGGAGCTGGCAGGATTTCATGGCTTTTTACACCCATCCCACGTGGAACTGGCTTTATTTCTAGATCCACATGCAGGTTTTTACCCCTCAACCTTGCTGGTGTCTCATGTTGACATCAGCAGGAGCCTTCAAAAAAAGTTTGTTCGTATACTGGTACTTTTTATAGAATCGGGCCACTTGCCACTCAAGAAAGCTGTAGTTCCTCAAGTGGTTCCTCAGTATAATTCATTCCCTGAGAAGATTAAGAGGAGTTTAAATCTGGCAGCATGACTACTTTGCCTGTAAGAAGCCATGAGTATTTCTTACCCAATCTGACAGAAGGAAACTAGGACTCATTTGGGGTTTAATGAAAAATGTCACTAAATATAAATCCAAACTTTAGCTGTCTTCTGTGGAGGAGAAACATCTCAGTGTAACCTCTAGATAGCATCCATTACTTGGAATGATTAACCCATTAATTAATTGGAATTATTAATCCATTATTAACTGTCAGCTGCACAGAGAGGAACCGTATAAGCATCAGAAGAATGGCAGCAATGTTTATTTGCTCTGACAAGGAAGGTATGAAATGGTCCCTTGCTGAGTCACAGTTAAGCTGTGTGAAGGAGCCTGGGGCAGGAAACATCAGGCAATTGATATTTTTGTTTTCCATGAGAAGTTTAAGCTTTAAGTGAAAGCAGAAGGTTCCAAGATCTGTCCTGTAAAAGCTTCCGGAGACTGCTGGCCCTTTCATTTGTGCAATGCTCAAGCTAGGCAAAGCGGGAGGAGTTAGGGCACAAATGTCAAGTGCTCCTCTCCTGCATCCCTTGTTGACAGAGGAATATCCTTACGGCTAAAGGGCAATTGCTCGGTTATCAGTCAATTGAAAGGAGCAGGCTTGTAGTAACAGCTGATGTTCTGTAACTGTTACCAAGTCTGAATGAAAAATCTGGTTAGAAATGCCTTAGCGCTTAAGTAACCTGTTAGCTTTGTGATATTGAATGTTTGATATTACAGGCAATCCGACGCCTCCAGAAATAAATAGCGGTATTGAAGTTTTACTTGTCCAAATCTTGTCCAGATGCATCAGAAAGAAAAGAAATATTCCTCCGTACAATTCCATGCTTTCATGTGCTTTTGCTCCTTTTTTGGTTGGAATTGGAAATTTAGTCAAACACTTGTCCCTTTATTCCCTGCAGCTTGTAAGGGCTGTGGAAGAAAACACAGAGCACTGCCTGAACCCTTCCGCGATGTTTTGGGGAAGCAGATTTTGTTTGCCTAGCTGACAATGGAGCTGGGCTCCCCCAGAGTAAAAGGAGCATTTCAGGTGGTGATGGCAACCTAATGAAGTTGGATCTTAACTATTTGTAGGCTGGAAGAAAGCAGCATGGAAAGGAATGTTTTCTACTAGAAGAGGGCTGAGTTGGTGTTTCAATCTCAGCTTTTGTTAAACTGGATCAAGAATATGAATAAAAACTGTGTAGTGGGTGCCAGTAAAACTAGTCACTAACTACAGACTACTTGCTGCTTCCAGGCAAGTCATCAGCGTCAAGACCCTCTGTGGCAGAGGTTGCTGGTTGAGGTCAGTGCATGTTTTACCCCGATGGCAGCACTCCTGGAACACGTGAGCTCCTATAATAAGTTTCCCCTACTTGGATTTAGCAGCGTAAACCTTTAGCACCCTTTTGTAATCCTGGCTGCAGCGTTGCCCTATGTGGCTGACCTGGCAGCATTACTTGAAAAAATGGGACTTAAGACAATGTGAACCCCCGAAGGGTGGGCATGGTTTCTCAAGGGTTAACATTTGAGTGCCTTGCAGTACTTTGAAGTGTTCTTGGCAGAAGTGACTATCAGTACACCAGGCTTGGAAGTATTGATTTAACTGCAGGACTGTTATCTTGGAGTTTTTGAAGACTTAGCCTCCTGTCTCACACTCTCTGATCCTCGCTTGAAGGCACACTTTCCTGTGAGCCAGCCGAGAACTAAGCCTCAGAACTGCTTTGCAGAAGCACTTCTCCTTGCTCTGAGCAGGACTTGCCAGGTGTTCATGGCTAAGGATTTGCGCTTGCTCCGCACTCAATCTCCAAGGGTCTCTGCTCAAGTTTTTGACTCTTAGTTGCAAATTTGTAGCCTGAGGGAAGGTCAGTGTGTAAAACTGCATTCTCAAAAGGGACAGCTGACGTGAAAATGTCACTTCGGTGAATAAAAAAGAAGTTTTAAGTAAGTGTTTCTCTGTTATCAAAATAATCTTTGAAGTGCAGGCTAAGGCTTCTATACTCAAAGGTCTCAAAGTGATCCGCAGCTGGGAAAATGCACTGAGCCACCTTAAGCATACCGGTTTTCTCACAGAGTTTATTGACAGCAAGACAGAACCAAACTCTGTTCTGCTTGCGTGATAATCCGTTACCACCACCTCTTTGTGTGGGCTTGTACTTGCCAGTATTTTCCACAGCAGCTTCCTTTTCTTGTGCCTGCAAAGGCCTCTTTCTGCTCTGGTGTGTGTGTGAAAGTGGACTGAAGTCTAACTGCGAGCAGCCGAGCTGTTTAACTGGAGTGCCTAGTACAGAGCACTGCAAACTTCACAACTACTGTCATAACTCATGTTTTGCAGGGGAGAAGCACTGATGCACGTTTTCTCTTCTTTTGCCATGAAGACACCAGACTCAAACAGTTTCTAGACTGTATAGGAAAAGAGTGTAACTTGGTTGTTGTGCTTTATTTTCAAACACCCCAATAGCAAAGTCCTCCAAGTTATGGTGGGTTGATGAATACTTAATGCATAAATGGGATCGCTTCTGCACAAGCTTATGCATAATTCTGCATGAGCTCCAACATTCGCACTGGTGCAAGTGACACTAAGGCCATACAGGACAAAGCAGCACCGAAGGTTGAGACACAGTGTGCAATTCGACTGCCTGTGGCTGGGGGGCGTCCACTCTCACACACACC
>NW_010425222.1:39541-41511 GCF_000710305.1 Buceros rhinoceros silvestris
TCACAACCACCAGCGGCTTCGACCAGGGCGAGAGGAAGTCTAAGCAAATAAAAATGTTTGTCCCAAGTTTTAAGTAGTTTGAGTTTGTGGCCTGGGAGGAGGAAAAAGCCTCTTATTGTCAGTTTGGATTGTGTAAGGGAACCTATAAAAACTGATGGGGGTTCAAGTAACTCATCGAACTGTCGTGATCTGCATTGCAGGATGGCACTCGCTGAACCCACAGTGCTGCATCACTGAAGGCTTTTTGGTAGAGCCCAAGCTCTCTGGACGGGGTTCAGAGAATCTGCTGAGCTGTGAACAATTCAGGTTAAGGTGACCCTCGTGTTACAGTTCACAGTCCCGATGTTTAGGCTATTCTTCTCTCATTACCCATCTGCCCCAAGTATGTGCCTTTCTCACTGTACTTGAGTAACATGCTCTGGCGATGCAGTTTATCAGTCAGGTGTATTAACCACAGGAGCCTGGACATCCTGCGCTGGGTGACATAAATAACAGCCCAGAAGCTGTTCATGTGTTTGGCCTGGCTGGCAATGAGGCAAGTGGAGGCGTTGAGGACCTCGTGGCAGTGGAATGACTGGTTCACTGCATAAATTTCAGCGAATCACAACAATGTAGAATCTTGAATAGTCCCCAACAGCTTTATTGTAGCTGTTGATAGCTTGAAGTTGATATATGTGATTTCAAAAAATGTTAATGCATTGTTTCCTTATTTGTGTGGTGCAAAAATGTGGCATTTACTCAGTAAGAACATACACAGAAACTAGCAAAAGCTGTAGTCTGCTTTCCAATACTCAGTACCTGCTGCAGGAGGGTGAGGTCTAAAGAAGACAACACTTCCTCGTGTACCTTCTTGGTACAGTTTGAGAATCCCTTGGTACTGTTCACCTTATGGCAAAACCAGGCAGAAATATTTTCTGGGAAGCTCTCAGCGTGGTGCGAGAGGAGATGCTATTTGCTTCTACCTGCATTTATCTGCTTGCGGTAGCCCCAGCTTTGACTTCTCCAGGTTGATGTGGGTATTACTCTTTGAAAGGGGAAATAGGTAAGACAGGGAAGGAGGAGTATGGTGGAGGATGAGGATGAGGATGGCAGACAGGGGAAGAAGCATATTAGATCACTACTGTTCTCTGAAAAGGAGGATAGTTAAGCTACATGAAAGAGCATACTGTAATTTGTGTGTCTGGGAAGGGGGCGGGAAGAATATGCTGTTGCTAGTAGTGAGGTAGGATTGCTGTGAGCAGATCTGGTTTAAAGGGAAGACTTCCCTTTCTGAACAATAAAGGATTATTTTCACTGTGTATCAGTTACTTATTGAAAAAACACAATTCAGTTTCAGTGAGGAGGGACTGGAACACGTCCCCTTACTGCTTGCACTACAGGGCTGCAAGGCAGGGTACACTACTAAACCACTTGACTGACAGAAGAAGTACCTAGAAAAATCAGTTTAAGCTTCCATGGAAAAGACATTGATGGTGTAGAAGGCAGCAGAAAGACAAGCTCTGGCTGGAGAATAAGTGCAGGCAGAAACTCATCTGTATGAGGATGGCAGACAGGGCCCCGAGGAGCAGAGACAGATTTCCTGTACCGTGGACTTCTGTTCCCACTATTTAATTTGTTAAATGCAAATCTGTATGCTTCACTGCCAGGAGTTCTGAGATTTTTGGACAGGGGGACATGACTATAAAGCAGTTTGAGAGACAGAGGTTAGAAGGCAGGTCAGACCAGGTCATGGGTAAAGTCTGAAGACAAACTGAGATACAGCAGAGGAGAGTTGGAGAAGGAAGAACAACCAACAGGAAATGAAGCTTTAAGAACAAACCTTATCCTGAAAAATGCCAGATTGTTTTTCATTCCAGTAGGAATAACTGTCTTGGTTCTTAGGGTAGAGCTCAATTTGGAGGGATAGTAAAGAAAACAACTAGCTCTCAGGGGAAAATGTGGCGGGGCCGATGTCCAGACGCTGGGTGAAA
>NW_010425222.1:41657-46806 GCF_000710305.1 Buceros rhinoceros silvestris
TGAAGGCAGATTTAAAATATATGAAATACAGATTTCTTTGACTGAAGATATGGAATGATAAATGACTCTTATGGACCAGAAGAAAACATATGCACTGTCCTGGGCCCCTGAAGTCAGCTAGGCCCAGAGCCCAGTTCCTGCTGCACCAATGCTTCTGCAGGTCCAGTTTCCGCAACCTTCTCCACTGAACAAGAGGTGCGATGGAGAGAAGTCTCCTTCATGCAAAGGAGAGTTGTATGCCAGCTGGGAACTATCCATATCTGCACTGAGAATGAAATTGCTTCCTAGAGCAGAGAAGTCATGAAGCTGAAAAAGAAGAGGGAGAGAGCTGCTAGCTGCTTATAGTTCCCAGTGCTCCTTGTGACGAAGGTTTGCTTGCTTCACCTCCTGCTGTATTGGGCCTCGCAGCCTGTGGTTTCCTTGGACCAACAGTGGTGTAATGTACACTTTTTCAGAGACTAATAGTTATGTGGTAACTTGTATATAATAGTTACGGCTCACTTAATTTCAACAGTCTCGTCCGCTGCAGCACAAAGCCCTTTAAACCACACATTCCCCTTGTAAAAACTTTGTTCAGAAGCGATCTTGGTGCCTCACATGTAGGAGAAAAACCCAAGATTCGGCAATAATGGTTTATAGCACAACAGTGGTTTTGGATGCTGCCTGCCTCAGTGTATTCAATGTATTCAAAGGTACTAAGACAAAAAGTATCTCACCATGGACATCGATAGCCAGCCATTGATTCTCTTTCTATGTCTTTTGAGGATTTGGTTTTGGTCACTAAGTGTTGGATTAAGGACCAAAGTCGGCATGTGAAAATGTTTGAGTGTATTCAGTAACAATTAAGATTAATAGTATATACTTACACCTATGGTAGATGTAACCTGCAGTTCTTTTGAGAGAATGGGAGAAACTGTGGGGCTTTTTTCAAATCCTGGTCAAGAGTTACAGGCTCTGGCAGTTAGCTTTGACTTGAAAAGGTCATTGTGATTCTGGTAGGTGGCAGGTCTTTTTTGTCTCAAGCAGATTATCTGGAGAAGAGGGGTACATGGAACAATCTTCCATTGCCCATTTGTTTGTTGTCAGCGATGTAACATGAGGAAATCTGAGCATTCAGGCTGACAAATGATGTAACTATCTAGGCTCTAGAAGGAAGGGTGCTTGGTTTGTTTTGCCAGCTATCAATAGGTTAGGACTATAAAACACAATGTGACAGTACTCTTGCAGAAATTTGAATAATTTCTTTTTGCTTGCCACTCTCCTCTGGTGACTTTATCACCTTTGCAGTTGCAGAGTGCCAGTGGGAGGATTAAGTCACAATTTGCCAATCTTTGACAGAAGCTTAAGTATATGGGACTTCCAGGCTATCATGCCAGGACATGCCAAAGAAGCTGTAGGAAGATGGAAATGCTTGTGGTTTCTCTAAGAAATGTAAGGAATGTGGAGTATTTCATTTCAATAAATGTCAGTCCCTAGCTTCCGGCTCACTGCTGCTGAGACAATTTCCTCCTAGTGGAGAGAAGTCTGGAAGGATAACAACCAAGATAGAAAATGTTGGCTATCAGCCTCTGTCACAAAATGCAGGAAAATAACATATTGACTTTTTTTTCCTTTCCAGTAATTCCATAATCTTTGAGATATTGACACAGCAGTAGAAACCCTGGTTAGCAGTAGAAAACAAAGGCACCTCAGCCTTTCAAAGGCCAAAGTTCACCCTGAGTAACAGAGTAGTGCATATTGCCACAGGGTGCTTACTACACAGAGAGCAACAGCAAAACATATAGAAAAAGGCCAGAAGTCTGCAAATGCAATTCATAAACAACTTCAGCAGAAGAACTGGGGGCAAAATGGTGCGAGGAGGGGGGAAGGGTATAGAGGGAAGACTGAGAGAGGCAGAGGGATGGCACTGAACTATCAGATAAGTTGAAGTCATTCCCCACTGGTATTTGCAGCCACAACAAAGAACACTTTGTCCTGAAAGAGTTGTGTCAACCCAACAGATACTTCCCCAGGTGAGGGTGTCCTTCCCCAGCTACTCAGTGGAAAGTTTTCTGTATTTGTTATCCATGGCCAGAATTAAGTTCTCTCATCTGTTCTCACTGCTTACCTATTGCTGGCTTTTGCTGGCAGGGCCAGATATTTGTAGCCCCAACGGGTGAACAGGGACATGCCTCTGCAGTCCTCACACTTTGCAGAAGTAGCTGCCCAGTGTGAGTTCTTGGGCTTTTGGCCTTCCTTGCAGTAAACCAGAATTTGTGTCCAAACAGTACCCAGACAGAGAAGGATATTTTAATACCAAATCCACGATCAAATCAATTTACTGCAGTAAGCTACTTAGGGGGCCCATCTGGTAGCTGCTAATTTATAGACTGGGCCATCTGCCACTCTCACAAGCTGGGACAACTGGAAAAGTTACTCAACACGGCCAACAGTTTAGCTTTGTTTTCATTTTTTTCTCTCATGTGTGCTGTGTTTTGTTTTGCTGCTAACTGACAGCCATGGCAGTGGTTTCTGTTCTGAAATCCAGATTTCTCAAGCCTTGGATAATCTTGTGCGGCTGGGAGATGGTGCTGCTGTGACTCAGCAGTTGTCCCTGGGTATGTTTATGCAGCATTCAGGCTGCTGACAGCAGGATAGTTTGGGAAGTTGTGCCTCTACCGGGTGCCTGCATATTTTATCTTGGTGTGACAGGATATTCGGAAAACATATTTTATATGTGTGTTATTGAAGCGTTACTCATCTTGAGTTGTGGAGTGCCTTCTGCTCTGATGGAAACAAAAAGATAAGTCTGTCTGATATGGAGAGCAAATCTGTTAAGAGCTGCAGATCTATTCTCTGTTTAAGTTGGCTTTGAACATGAGATGAAGGTATGTTGCGAATTCTTCAGTAAAGGTCGGCTCTGAAGAGTGACGTTTTCACGGTCCTTGCAAAACGTGCTATGTCAGCGTAGGGTCAGTCAAGAATGGCTGGTGCTCAGGAGGCTGTGACAACCAGAGGGCACAGCTACCTAAGTGTGTACCAGAACACAGCTCCATGGCACTCTCCCTTGGTGCTCCTCAAGTTGGGCAGCACTTGCCGGAGTCCTCCTTCAAATGAGAATGCAAACCAGCCACTAGCTTCAGCTCTCAGAGTGTTAGCACTTCTCTGACACTGTGCCTCTGCAATCTGAATGCTTAGTTTAACTTCTTCTCCATGAACGCTCATCTGCTCTAGTTGGGCACTCTCCCCTCCACGAGTGAGCTAACGGATGTTTTTGTTAAAGATCTACGTGACTAGGTCTCATCATCTGCTCTTGGCAGATGCCAGCTCTCACAGCTCTTATAACTTGGATGAAGTTTTCTGTTTGAAGGTGACGTGGTGAAGCTGAGCTAAATGTCCTACTACCATAGAAAATTCCACCTAGGAAAAGCCTTACACTAAATACATTTTTCCTTGGAGAATATGTTTATGTGCCCTTCAAAAAGGGTTGGAATTTAATCCATGCTTGCTTTGTGCTAAGTGGATAATGTTTTAGGCTCTGGCAACCTGAGCAGTACAAGTGGTGGCATATAGGATTTACATATTCTTCAACCATTAGCCGTGCAGATGGCGAAAACCCAATCAGTGCAATAGACCCAACGCTGATCTCCTGAAGGGTTGACCCTGAGAACTCCTTTGGGCTTCCCTGGATTAAGATGGCAGGTCATACGAAGAGGGGGAAAATCTCACCAACAACAAAGCCCTGCAAAACCGGCTTTTGTGTTGATGAGGCAAAGACCCAAAGCCTTTCCTTACTTCATGAGACTAGTGGTATCTGTCTTCCGGGACAAAGGCTTTCTACTGGAAGTTTGGGGCTGCAATTTCTTTTTCATCTGAGCGTGCTTCTCCTCACTTACTGTGATTGAATGTGTTATCCTTAGGGGGCACATTAATTGAATTTTCTATCAGACTCTGCTTTAAGAGCTGGGAGGGCCCAGAGGAAAGATTACCAATAGGGGTCCTGTGGCTAATGTGATTAAAAATTATTTGGCTGCGGAAGAGAGAATGTTGTTGTTCTCTCTTATATTTCTCTGCGAAGAGATAACACTGATGCCGGCTACAGCAGCGATAGGTCATACATGTTTAATTTGAAGAGCTATAAAAAGAAACTTGCAGTAGGGCTTCTCACTGGGAATTTTAATAAATAACAGTTATTACCACAGCTCAGTATAATCCCAAGGATATCTCTTCATGTACTCTTCTCGAAACCCAAGCTTTCAAAAAATTAAGCTGGGAAGTTGTGATCAGAGCAGATTAGATCTGAAAGGCAGAAATATCTCTTTTTTTTATGATGGAATTTGGGTGCTGAGCTCTTCTTGCCTCGCAAATCTCCAATGTCAGTGCTGCTAGACTGTTTTACACCTGGCAGCTAGAGGCTCCAATGAAATAACCAGCCCAAGGTTACCCTAGGTCTCCTTGCAATGATTGTGGCGGATGCTGTGCTCATCAAGCTCTTGTTATCTCTTGGCACTTCTCTCTTGGAGCCATAATGACCATGATGGCTTTTTGTGGGATTGGAAAGAGCCTTCAGGTGCAGCTCTTTGCATTAAGCTCTGCCACAGCTAAGGCTCATTTCTCACAAGGTTATAAATTAAGCTGCTGTAATTAGGGTAGGAAGAGAGGAGAATGAAGGCAGTGGTTCTGAAACCTAGACTTGACTTTCTTGTGTCCTGGTCTGTCTCCTGTGCTGCATAGAATTCTGAGGATGGGTTTCATGTGCCTGCCCTCCTAGGATGCTCCTGGAGGAGCCCCCTGCCCAGATGCTGAGCTGGCTGGGTCTGTGCTGTTGGAAGAGCTGAAAGGCTCCAGGGTTTTGTGATGATCCACTGACTCTGCTAGAAGATGTTTTAATTTTTCTGATTTAGACCTGAATGTGAAGGCAAGAAGGCAGGTGCACATCCCACTGTAAGCCTGAGAACTGCAGGACAGCAAAACACCTTTCAGGGGGTTAGTCTGTTTTATTGAAGTCTGTGGTTTGGTTTGGTCAGGAATGCTCTCCTGGGAGTGGCACGATACCTCCTGCAGTGCTGGAACCTGAGGAAATTTGCCACAGCACCAGAAGCTGTAATTTCCTTCTCCTGTGATTCCACAGCTTTTCCCACCTCTCAGGTTGTGCAGTGTGAGTATGGCA
>NW_010425222.1:46896-49941 GCF_000710305.1 Buceros rhinoceros silvestris
TTCCTGAAACACTACATTTCTTCTTCTGGAAGATACTCCAAAGGCAAAGCCCCTTTGTCTTTTTTGAGTAAGTTAATCACTGACATTTTTGTGGTTATGGTTTTCCTTATTGCAAGTTTCTTTGCTAAGTAAAATCTCAGGTGTGTCTTTAACCTGTTTTTCACCTGTAATTTCAAATCTTTGTTTCTTTGTTTTACTGAATGAGTAAAATCTAGCCATGTATAAAGTATCCTGAAAGGTCTTGAGTATAGATGTGTGCAAGCTATGCATGTGTAACTTCAGCTGCTGAACTGCAGTGAGGGGGAAAGGTCCTTGCAAGAGGTGAAATGTGCCTTTTAAAACGGCTTAAGAAAACAAGTAATTTCCTCATGCTGAGTCTAGGCCCCTCTGTTTGTTTTTTCAGACTTATTTCTGCTCCTCTGATGCTATCTCTGTGTCCTTCAGCTTGTAAAATAATCATGTGGATAATCAAGGCATTGGCAGTGCAATAATCTAACAAGTTGTAGCAAGACCTTGTCTGTTTGTTGCCTCTGAGTTGGCCACCAGTTTCTGAATTTGCTGGTTCCTTTGATGCAGAGAAGAGTAAAGGGCCAGCTGGCAATGTTTGGCTCTTGGGTACCTGGAAGGTCCCATTAGAGCCATTGCCACACAGAACGTTAGCAATTGCTTGTTTTCTCTGAACTGGACACTTTTGCTGTGCCTGTTTAGAGGCAGTGGTATTGTTACGCTGTTAGAGCCGTAGAACTGGGCAGGAATGAGTAGGAGACAGGGCTCAGTTAGAGCGCCAAGTTGGGTAGCTGTCACTGCATTTGTCAGATAATTTTTGTAGAAATAAATCTATTATGACATGGCTTTTCCAGACTTCTAAATACAGCCATCTCTTGGGGGTGCTAAGCCTTTCTTTTTCAGGGGCTATGAGCAATGAGCTCTTAACTGCAGTTATGTTTAGAGATCGGAGAACATTTTTCCTCCAAGCTTATCGGGAAATTGTCATACATAGTAAAATGACTTATTTTAGGGTTGGTGTAAATTTCAAAATGAAACAGTTCAACCTAGTGAAGCAATGTAGCATTTTAATAAAGCTGCCAAGAAAAAAGTAAGGACTGTAGTTTTGTTTGTTATTGTGTAGAATAAATCTTTGAAGCTTGTGCAGAAACAGGGGCAGAACAGAAGATGAGCTGACCTGCCTGTTTCTAGGCTCAACAACATATCAAGGCTTTAAGACAGGCTACTGCTTGCAGTGTGAGGAAAGGTGCTCCTTCCATCCTTTCCCAGCAGAATAACACCATCATGCCTCTGAAGGGACAGTTTTAGCTCTAGTTTGAGCTTAGCTGGTATGGATTTGAGTGGCAGTGTGTGTATAGAGGTTTAACTTGTTCCTTGCTGAATAGTACATCCTTGTGGGGTGCATTCTTTTAATACTTAACCCATTTCTGTCGTATGATTTCCCTCACTTGCTCTTGCCAGGGCTTCCTACAGAAACTGTATGTGAAAGTGAGCCTCTGGCTGGTGTTACTCTGAAACTACTCATTGCTCCTCTGCCTGAAAAGGAATATGTGTGTGTGCTTTTTTTATATCATGACATCTTCAAGAGCTTTGAGCCCAAAGATGTGGTCTCTTGATAGGTAGATGAGCTTGTGGCTTATGGCATTCATCCCTTTCACATGGCTTGCTTATCCATGTGCCTTGTAGCAATGGAGGTGTCAGTGCTCTGCATAATGGTATGTAAGAAAAGGCAACTCCCTACTCCAGAGATTGGCAACGGTGTAAAAAGACTTGCCTTGCGTGAAGGAGGAGGCGGAAGAGAGCTGTCCCCAGAGCCAGGTCTGGGAGAAAAGGCTGCTGCATAGCAGATGGAGACATTAGCCCAAATGGGAAAGGACATGGGCTGCAAAACTGTCTGGCTGGTTCCCAGGCCATCAGCTGTTACAAGATGCCTGGGTCTGTGCAGTTGTGATCTGATTATCTGCTTGCACTGGCTCAAGCAGCCTGGGGAAGTGCCATGGAATTGCCCCGGAGTGTGAGATCCAGACATAACCAGCATTTCAGTTCAGTGTTGGAAGAGCTGCCTCTTGGCAGGGCCAGCATGTGCAGCCTCAGTGTAGGCTTGCACCCAGACATGAACATCTGTAGTCAGTGCCATGGGATTCGAGTGAGCCGTTTCAGGTACTTAGACACTGCGTTTGGCAAGCTCTGTGCTTTTCAGATAGCATGTGCGCCTCTGCAGGTTCCTCTGTCCTGCTGTTCCATATGATAGTCTCAATAACATCAGTGTTACTTTCTGGATGCAGTTAATGATTTGGGCTTATGATGCTTTTGTTGCGAAGAGGAATATTTTTTCATGGCAGGTGGGTGTTGTCAGGCTGTGTGGCTTGGTCACACACTCAAGGGAAGTATTCTGGTAGTAGGCAAGAACAGTCATTTTTCCATAAAAAGAATATGATTGTTTCTTCCTAATGTGTTCTTAAACTTTTCCTAGGGAACTTTGAAGTGGGTTTTAAAACCAAATCTGATTTTACTTTTTTCCACTCAACAGTCAGTTCACTACGTTTTGTTGACTACATGATCAATGCCTTTAATTTCAACTCCTAATAAAAACTGATTTTTGTGTGTATGCTGTCTCTGTTCAGCTTTAAAAAAAAAATGGATCTTAGCGAGCTCTACTGACTCAAGGTATGCAGTGACTTGTGTGAGAATGCAGCACTTGACTTGCCTGGCTATGGTCGAGTCTACTGATCAGAACTTGTAAGCTAAGACTCAAGAAACCCCAGTACCCTCATGAAAAGTCCATGAAAACTCAGTACCTCCAAGACTTGAGAGTACTGATGGATGAGAAGCTGATCATCAGCCAGCAGTGTGTGCTTGCAGCCCAGAAGCCAGCTGTGTCCTGGGCTGCATCTCCAGCAGCAAGGCCAGCAGATTGAGGGAGGGGATCCTGCCCTCCAGTTCCACTCTGAGACCCCCTCTGCAGTGCTGAGTGCAGCCCTGGGGCCCTCAGCACAGCAGAGACATGGACCCGTTTGAGCAGGTCCAGAGGAGGCCACA
>NW_010425223.1:0-982 GCF_000710305.1 Buceros rhinoceros silvestris
GGAGGAGGAGGAGGAGGAGGAGGAGGAAGGCACCGGTGACAGCGAGCTTCCCCAGACACATGTAAGTGCTGAGCGAGCCCCTCACGTGCCCCAACATGGGGGAATGCAGCATTGGAGCATGGAGGGTGACGCTTGGGACCTCCCAGGGTGACCCCGCTGGCATGGGGGCTCCAGGAGACCTGTTGCACCCCGCCACCCTGTGGCTTCCCCAGACACATGTAAGTGCTGAGCGAGCCCCTCACGTGCCCCAACATGGGGGAATGCAGCATTGGAGCATGGAGGGTGACGCTTGGGACCTCCCAGGGTGACCCCGCTGGCATGGGGGCTCCAGGAGTCCTGTTGCACCCCGCCAACCTGTGCTGCTCGCATCCTCCCGCACAAACAGAGGCAAATCTGCCAGAAATGCTGCTTTTCTGCCCTGCCTCAGCCACTGCCTATGCCTGGAGGAGGACGAGGACGACGGGCCTGAGGAAGGTCCCGTACCTGGGGTTGGTGCTGCCCATTTGGAAATGGTGGAGAAAAAGCAAAATCAAACCTGCGTGCGTAAACCATAGAGAAATGTCTGTAAAGCGGAATCTCGTTCAGAGCAGTGAAGTACCCAGATGATTATTTTTAAGCTGGTTTTTGTAGTGATAAAAGCACAGCTTGGGCTGTGCAGTGTGGCTGGGCTGGTGTGAGGAATTGGGGCTGCAGGTTGAGCAGATTAGGCCCAGAGATGCTGGGAAAGGTTCACAGAGGCCGAGGGCCTGTGTTGTGTTTCTTGAGGGTCAAGAGTGTCTGACCACATAGATCTGCGGAAGGGAAGCTGCGTGTGCACAGAGATAGGAGAGGGGATGGGGAGCAGCCCCCAGGAGAAGGACTTGGGGGTGCTGGGGGCTAAAGCTGGACATGAGCTGGCAACGTGCGCTCGCAGCCCAGCATCCACCCGTGTGCTGGGCTCATCCCCAGCAGCGTGGGCAGCAGCTGGAGGGAGGGGCTCGTG
>NW_010425223.1:1045-3357 GCF_000710305.1 Buceros rhinoceros silvestris
CCCCCCTGCAGGGCTGGCTCCAGCTCGGGGCTCCTCAGCACAGCAGAGACACGGAGCTGCTGCAGCGGGGCCAGAGGAGCCCCAGGAGTGCTGGCAGGGTGGAAGCCCTGTGCTGGGAGGGCAGGGGAGAGAGCTGGGGGTGTTGAGGCTGGAGCAGAGGAGGCTGCGGGGAGACCTGAGTGCAGCCTTTGAGTGCTGAAAGGGGCTGCAGGAAAGCTGGGGAGGGGCTTTTGATCAGGGAGTGCAGTGACAGGACGAGGGGTGATGGGTTCAGCTGAGAGAGGGAGATTGAGAGGAGAGAGAAGGAGAAATTGTTGGAGCTGAGGGTGGTGAGAGCCTGTGCCAGGTTTCCCCAGGAGGTGGGAGAAGCCCCCATGGCAGGTCAGGTTGGAGCTCAGAGCTCTGAGCAGTGGAAGATGTCACTGGTTGGACTGGGTGAGCTTTGATGGTCCCTTCTCATGCAGCCCAGGAGCCCAGCTCACTGCTGGGCTGTGTGTGAAAGGAGTGCCTGGCACAAAGTGCAGCTCTCCTGAGCTGGGATCACTGGAGACAGAGCAGAGACTTGACTGGATTCGTGTTGTGGGGGCAGGCTCCTGAGGGGTTTCATGGAGGGAAAAGGCCTGGAAGAGGCCACACTTGGCCAGGGATATACTTAGCTGTTGTTTCTGTTTGGAACCAAAGGATCCCTCCTTGCAAGGGCTTTGCTGTAAGAGAAATTGGGTCTGTTCAGACCCTTTTGTTCTCTGGGGTCTGGCAACAAAGTGAATCTCCTGTCTGTGCTTGTCATGGTTCAACACCAGCCAGCAACCAAACACCACGGAGCTGAAACCAGGGCAGTGCTGCTGTCCCTTGTGGTTTGCAGCACGCTTGAATGTTTCTGACAGAGCTGAGAACCCTGTGTAGTGAACAGCAGCCTTCTGCAACTCCGGTCTCTCCTGAGCCTTCTTCACAGGGCCTGTGCATCACATCATGATCCCCCTGTACTGAGGGTCACTGCTGAGGCCCCACCCCAAATCCTGGGTTCAGTTTGGGCCCCTCACTCCCAGAAGGACATTGAGAGGCTGCAGCATGTCCAGAGAAGGGCAACGGAGCTGGTGCAGGGTCTGGAGCACAAGTGCACTGAGGAGCAGCTGAGGGACCTGTGGGGGTTGAGCCTGGAGAAAAGCTTAGTTACCTGTGGGGGTTGAGCCTGGAGAAAAGGAGGCTCAGGGGAGACCTTCTGGCTCTCCACAACTCCCTGAATTTCAGGAGGTTGGAAGGAGGTGGGGGTCGGTCTCTTCTCCCCAGGAACAAGCAACAGGACGAGAGGAACGTCCTCAAGTTGTTCCAGGGGAGGTTTTTGTTGTCCCTGAGGAGCAATTTGTTCCCCATTGGGGTTGTGCAGGGCTGTGCCAGGCTGCCCAGGGCAGTGGTGGAGTCCCCATCCCTGGAGGGGTTGCACCGGCGTGTGGAGGTGGTGCTGAGGGCCAGGGGTCAGTGGGGACCTGGCAGTGCTGGGGGCATGGGGGCTGGAGGAGCTCAGAGCTCTTTACCAACCCCAGCGCTTCGGTGGTTCACTGCTTCTGGTGTCAGGCTCTTCAGCAGTTTGATAGTGTTCCAGGGTCGCTGGTGATTTCGAAGCTCAGTGCAGTGGAGGTTTTACATTGCATCGAACCCGCTCAGGAACTTGGGCAGAGCAGAGTAAACTCTGAAGTAAGATCGTCCCAGGAGCATCTCGAGCCCTCCGTGGCCGTTGCTCTACACGGCCTCCTGCTTTTGCTCTCAACCCTGGAGCAGCGCTCGCTGCCGCAGGGGTGGGAGCCTCTGGAGAAGACGACTATGCTCATGTAGGGTCTGGGGAATGGGAGCTTGCAGGATGGCTCTGTCTGAGCTGGGCCGCGTGTTGGGGTGCTGACTCTTCACCCCTTTGATTTCTGTTCCTCTCTCCATCAGACAACTCTCCTTAATTAAGGAGTTAGTTATGAGAACATTATTCAAGGGCCAACTGCAGTGTCCTTGGGACTGGTTGTGGGGGCAGAACCTGCTGGGGATGAAGTTTTCTGCTGTTTATAAGGCTGGAGGATTGACCATGGGTGTCTGTGGTGCCTCTCAGGGGCTTGTCAAGCGTTGGAGCTGCCATTGTGAGAAGAAAAAGCCTCCAGAAAGAAATCACATATGTCCCTGGGGTTAAATTGTGGCCCTGGCTGCTCGTTAGGATCCCCTCCAAGCCCTTGGTCCTTGGGAGGGAGCAGAGGACACTACTGCCCTGCGCTGTGCCCCTGAGACACTCTGTTGAGATGAGGAAGGGTTTGAGTGGCACCTCTGCCAGCAGC
>NW_010425223.1:3527-4211 GCF_000710305.1 Buceros rhinoceros silvestris
TCCCGCTTGCCCATTGGTTTGTAGTCAGTTCTGAGGTGTGAGTTTTGTGTGGTAGCATCATGGGGTGACTCTGGGAGTGTTGCTGACCAGCAGTTTGCAGCCGGCCTGGGAAGCTGCCTCTGCACCGCCGGGATCTCATGGCCAGGCTCTGCCACTTGTATTTAGCTCGTTCTCAGAAATTTAATTGAGTTTTAGTTCTAAGCTGAAAACACGTTGCAAATTACACTGCGATTTCAGTGTGTTAACAAAGTCCCCAGTCAGCCTCTTCCCTGAGGGCTGCTGGAGCGGGGATGTTTGCAGCCGGCCTGGGAAGCTGCCTCTGCACCGCCGGGATCTCATGGCCAGGCTCTGCCACTTGTATTTAGCTCGTTCTCAGAAATTTAATTGAGTTTTAGTTCTAAGCTGAAAACACGTTGCAAATTACACTGCGATTTCAGTGTGTTAACAAAGTCCCCAGTCAGCCTCTTCCCTGAGGGCTGCTGGAGCGGGGATGTTTCTTACCTCCAGCCTCGTCTTCTCCCCCCTGGTTCTGCTGTGTGGTGGAAAATGCTCCGTGAGCTGACTCACCTCGTCGGCGTGACCAAGAGCTGTCCCCGAGGTCCTTCCCTTCCTGTGCTGTGAGCATGTTGAATCAGCTCCCCAGGAGCATGGCGGGAGCCCAGCCAGCACACGGGGAGCAGCAGG
>NW_010425224.1:0-10777 GCF_000710305.1 Buceros rhinoceros silvestris
GTGGTGTCCTACTGTGTGGCCTCCTTCGGGGACATCTCTCCGAAGTTAGAGCTAACCGCGTTTCCTCTGGTACCAACCCTTCCACTTCCTTCAGCGCCACGCCTGGGTTTGATTCCCCTGCAGGCGGTGATCCCAGGGCGTCTGAGTCCGCTTCAGCGCTCTGTGGGCACTGGGTTTCCCTCAGGCCGCCCGCGGGACTAACGGCAAGTCCTGACCAGGCTCTGTCTCGGCAAGCGTGAGAGCGCTGTGGCCTGCTCAGTGTGCGGGCTGTGCTGCGGTGCAGGACAAACACCTGCTTGGCAGCCCAGTGGGAGCAGAGACGCTTCCTGGCTTCAAATAACCAGATTCTAGCCAAGCACCGGTCCCGATGCATCCGGGACATGGCAGACATGACCGTCCCTGCCCTGGGGGCCTGTGTAGCAGTCCACTCATGACGTGAGCGCGGGGACTCCTGTCAGGTACTTACCAGAACAGACGTGAGTGACTGGTGCCACCATCCCCATATTCCACCACCCGAAGTTGCTCAACCTCTCTGTTTGGAGCAGAGCTTTGTTTGCTTTCCGTCATGTCAGTGTTAGTTTTCATGCGGTTCGGCCAGCTGTCCCACTGTGCCAACATACCACTTTTTCAGTTCAAACAGTAGTTTCTTCCTTCAGGGCTTTGGGTTCTAACTCTATGTAGTTCTCATTCAATAGAGTGATGGTGAAATTTAACATTTTCAAACACAGAAATTGAAATGTTTCCAGACAGGGAGACGTTTCTATGGAATTGTTTCCTTGTCCATAGTTTTCAATTCAGTGCCTTCTCCTTCTTCAGTTTGCCTTCACCTCCTTCATTTTAGTTGCCATAAACTTACTCTTAGTCCTCAAAGACATGACTGTAGGGTACTCAGAGCAATTGCTTATCCCTCCACTCTGGGTTTTTTGAGATCCACATGCATTAACTTTATTTGTATTTCGGTTGAAGTAAACATATATTTTAATAGGAATTGTAAAAATGTAAATGTAAGAAGAAGCTTCATCTTGGGGTTTGGACCATTTCCAAACCAATGTGAAGGGACTGTCAACTTGGTTAAGGGTTTGGAAAAATGTGGGAAGGCATGTTTTAATTTATTAAATGGTAGAGGAGTTCCTCTGTTCCAGACTCAGAGAGCCATTACTCTTTCCTAAGTGGGAAGCTCAGGTTTTTTTGGGTAGAAGGGCTAGTTTGCTTCTCTCCTGGTTCCATTAACATTAATTAGAGGAAAGAAGGGATTCTCATACTGGCCTTCTTCCAAATTGACAATATCAGGACAAAGAGCTGGCTCGAGCTATGGACCTCTCAGAGAGGGAAGCTGTGAAACATTTACCAGCTTATCCAATGATAAGGCGGAGAAAACTCTTTATGAGCTGGATGGGTAAATTTCTATTCCCGTTGCTGTGTGTGATTATAAGCCTTTGCAAGCTCTCATGTCTATTTTAGCTGAGCAAAATGCTTTAATCTGCTTTTGCCTACGCTGTTTTTGACTTAGGGGTGGTGTTAAGGTGACTGGGTAAATTGGGGAAACTTTATAGTCCATGGCAACCTGAAGAACAAAGATATTGGAGTACTGTGTTTATCTGCCCAATATTTGTTCCACAATATCCAAAGGATAACAGCAATGTTTCCAATTAAGCTTTCAAAGTTTGAAAGTTGGTGACACAGGGTGGTTCAGGGAAAGAAGTGTCTTCCAGTAGCTAACAATGACCAGGAAAGCTCTCCACCATGTAGCAAGAGAATAGGGAGCATGCCAGCAACCCAGCAGTCTCAAGAAAGAGTAACACTTCTATATTGCATGTCTATAATACTTGATGCAGATGAAATGGTCATTTGTAGCACCTGGCACACATCCCTATTTCCAGAATTCTGATATCTGTCATGACCATGCTTTTAAAGTAAAACCCCAAAGTACTCTTTGTCACTCATTTAGAGAAACTAATCGCTCCAACGCAGAAGAACACTTCCAAAGAAACACACGTGAGTGCCAACACCGCCAATTGATTCAGGAGCAAAGTATGCATTTTTCTCAGAGCAGCAGATATTTCCTAGAAATTCCTAAGAGTGTTGTGAATGAATTGATCATGAAACATCTAGTAAGACTCCAATTTGAGATGAGTAATTTTGCTAATTTCTGTTCTTGTTCCACTGTAGAGCTGTTTTCCCAAGGGAGTTTTACAACCCAACCTGTTATCTCAATTACGGAGTCAATTGAGTCAATGTACCTAGGTGATGAGTTCACATATAACTGGGAAAAGTTTGTCGTTGCTTCCAACTGCAGGCCTCTGAGGCATGTTTCAGGGCTCAGACCTCTGGGCCAATGCCAGGTGGCTGCCAGCAAGACTGCATTTTTTAGAAATCAGTCAACACCAAGAAGCCAGACAGAGGTTTGTGTCTTTCAGTCTCCTGGAGTAACTGGCCAGGGTGAAGTTCAGGGCAGCACAGTAAGTTGTTCCAGTTGGCCCTGAAAGGTACGGCTCCTGACACATCAATCACCAGTGTTGGAAGTGATGACTATGTCAAGCTAGTTAATTCACAGGTAGTCTGGTAATTCCACTGAAGGTCTCCACAGGGCTCTTTAATCTTGCAGATTAATATAGGTTAATGTGGAGAGCAAGCAAGAAATACAAATTTATGCCAGAGAGCCTATTTATACTGGGTTAAATCTTGCTACAGCTTGCTGCAGCACCAAAAGCTATAGATCTTTGAAAACACAAACCGCTTCTGAGCCTCCTACAGCCTGAACACACCTATTTTAGCACAGTGACAGAATTTGTGCCTACCAAGACCCTCATTCCAGAAAATCTTAAATCTGGGGGTGGTTGATTTTCTGCTCAGCCAAATCCAAAGTCCAAATCAAAATGCCCTCTTATACAAAGCTCTTTCTTCCTGGAGAGGACAGGCTCGCAACAGAAACACAAGGGCACAGACACCACGTTGCACTCATGATGGTGCTTGTAGTGTTACGCTTTCAAAGGCATGTCAGACCTATATTCAACACATAGCAGTAACCTAAACCTTGTTTTCGTTTATTGAGGCTTGTTCAGTCACGCTGTCCAGAATTTCCACACCAAGCGCAGAGAGAGCCTATTTGATATGCACTGAAAGCAAGTTTTTACTGGCTAAAGCAGCTGATCTCAAATTGACTTTTTTACTAAGTGAAAAACCTGAACATACTAGTTATCTCAAAGGACGGCTTTCGCAATTGGAATCTCATTTTAAGTAAATATAGATTTTTAACTTTTCTTTTTAAAAAAGCTGGAAGATCTTTCATCAGTTCTACATGTTTTTATTGCATTACTGACATTACCTCAATAGTTCTGGTTTGAACTGAAGCAGTTCTCAAGGCAGGTCCTGGAATGGCTTCCAGGTTCTTATTGGTTTCCTTAGGACTTCCTTGAGGTGGAGACAGTATGTTGGCACTAACAATACTCATCAGAGTCAAAGCAAGTGACAGCTTCACTAACCAGTAGGTGAGTCATTGAAATGAAAATCAAGTTTCACAGCTTGATATCTCTGCCTGACACACAGCCACCTCAAGATCTTATCCTGGTTTGTGGGTTAGAGCTCTTGGAGTCAGCAGAAGTGCAACCTAAAGGGCTGTAATTAATGTGCAGAGAAGTCTGTAAGATGGATACAGCAATTTATCCCTCATATATAGCTAGGGTGAGTTTAAAAGGTCTTCTGTAATGACTATGATCTGTCTGCTGTTACCTTGGAGCAGCTCCCTCACTTCTGCTTCTGCAATTTCCTATGTATAATGGTACTCAGAAATTATTCTTGAATGGGCATGAAGGGCAACACATTGAAAGGAAGCTGGAGCTGCGAGCAAAGGAATCCTGGATTTAGCCTTCTCACCCACCCAGAAAGGGGCAGCACACAATAAAATCTGGACAAACTGTACAATGGCTGTATGTCTACAATCAAGTTATCCAGTGTCTTGCTAGAATACCATTAAAATTACATGAACAAAAGCAACAATCAAGATGGAGTAACAAAATGGACTGAGGAATCCCATACAAGAATATTCATCTTTAAATTCCTGGGTGAGTACGAAAATGGGGCACACAGTTACCGCAGACCCTGAAATATGGGGACTGAAAGAATATTTAGGAGCAGGAACTTGCAGCGGGTGGAGCTCTGAAAAATAAACTTCTGTCTCAGGAGATACTAGGGTATGTTTGGCTTTCACCCTAGACTAGAAGGAAGGATTAATGGCCTTAGAAGC
Source organism: Buceros rhinoceros silvestris (assembly GCF_000710305.1). Classification (NCBI taxonomy): domain Eukaryota; kingdom Metazoa; phylum Chordata; class Aves; order Bucerotiformes; family Bucerotidae; genus Buceros; species Buceros rhinoceros. Next base: position 4,244 of record NW_010425224.1, read on the forward strand.
ACATAGAAATGACTGTACTGCTAGTTTTTCCTGTCACCTGTAAAAGCTGTAGCCTCAGAACAGCATGAGACAGGGGAAACAAAACATACAGCTACTTTTGCCTGAGCTATGACATTCCTTGCAGCAAAAAAGAAAGAAAACCAAAGCATCAGATGTGTGGAAGATAATGCTCACTATAAAATTAGATAATTAATTATCTACAGCAGTTGATTTCCCACGACTGGAACACGAACCTCTTGTCTTTGCAGAGTGATTTACTGCTGTTCATAAGGCTGAGCTCTAACTGGCTGAACATGACTCACTGTGCTCCAGGCTGACGCAAATACTTCCAGTGACTAGGCAGAATACTTGGATTAATACTTTGCCAAGCAGCCACTTTTTTATCTGCTGTATGCACTGTTAGATGTCCTGTGCTGGCATGGTCAGGGAGTTCTTGCAGAAGCTTTGGTTTTCCTTTGATTTTCCTGTGTGTCCTATTTCCACTTTAGGACACATTCCTAAAGTGTCATAACAAAAAAGCAGTACTGTCATTATTAGTGGTTTTTAACTGAATCACCGGAAGCTTTGTGCACAAACTGAACAGGGATCTGATGCTAGCCTAATTGCAAGGAAATCTTTGGAAAAGCCCAAGTAACCTGGAATGGTGAACACAGCTGGAATTACAACATGTTCTTTCACTCAAAAATTTCATACTCTCAGGCTGCTTGGGAAAAATGACTCATAAATTATTGATAATTTTTTTTCTCTATTAATAATACCTATCCACTATTCTTTAGTACATGTTGTAAAGTTCAAAATATAGTTTGACACACTGATTTTTCTTTGCAACCACTGTGTAGGCACCCAAACATAAATCTAGGTTGCAAAAAGAGGAGCCAAATACAAAGAGGAAGGACAATAGAAAGAGTTAGATTACAAATAAGAAGTAGAAACTGGATTTCCTCTAATTAGCAATACATGTGGAGGGAAATGAACAAAACCACTTTAAATAGAAGACTGCTATGGTGCTGTTCATCCCATAACTTTTGCACAGTGCTGGCACATGAGCTTTTAAATTGATTCACCTTAAAAACAGTTTTAAAGCCTATAAGGCAGATTTTCATTGCCATTCCTGCATATAAACAACAACAACAACAACAACAAAAAAAAAACCAAGAAAAAACATTTTACCTGTGACAGAGCCCTCCCTGCATTGTCTGTGTGTTATTCATTGTAGCACACCTATTTTCTCAGTAGGCTTTTAGTCATCAGGAGGATTAAGACTACCCAGATGGTTTGGCTTCTTTCTTTTTCCTTCCGTATGTCCTTCAAACACAAACATTGGCACAGACTTTGTAAGAGTAACCTTGCAATTCTCTCCTGTCTTACCCCAAGGAGACCAGCTCATTACAGCACAGCATCTTCTCTTGAATCCTATCCTTGTCTTACAGCCCTCCGCAGAAACTGAAAGAGTCTCCAGCTATTTTACTGCCAAGGTGTCACACTCCTCTCCTTAGGTTATCCTTCTTCCCCTCTCCCAGCCGTACATGTCACATTCCTCTATATAACCCTTCTTTCAGGGCAAGCTCTTCAGGGCTTGCAAGCTCTTCAGGGCTTTCAAGCTCCCAGGTGTCTCTGGCTTTCACAAAGCCAGACTTGAGCACTTGGGACAGAAGATGATCCATCTGTTGTCAGTGAGAGTTGCAGGGAGCAGTTCTCTGACCTTCTCTCCTCTGCTTGAAAATTATCTCAGCCATGGAAATCTATCTGTGTTGTGGATGTCTGCACTGGAGAAGATGAGCCCAGTCCTCAGACATGCCTTGAACAGCCTGCAGCATCTCTAATTCATTTTATGTTTTTTTAATGAATTATTTATTTTATGATAATTTCTGTTATTGGATCACATTACGGAAGAGAAGGATGATAATTTCTCTCAAGGGTTGCATTATGTTTTGAACTGATGATTTCTTGTTGCTTCTGAAAGTACCTACAGGAGCTTTTTTGTTCTCCACTGAAATTTTCCATTGCCTGAAAAGCTGGCGTTCTTCTCAGTCAGAAGAAACAGTAATGTGGGATACAGAAGTAGTTCATGAGCTGGTTTTCTGTCAGCAGAACCTTTAAAAATGAGTTGGCAGATACTCACAGTGGTGTTAAGCAATCCCAGCTCCTGCTAGCACTATGTGTTCTCCCTGGAGGCATTCATTCCATGTGGTTTTATTGCTAGAAGTCACAACTGGACCACAGCTATAAATTAGCATTTTGGAGATGGAGGGGGATGGGGAAAACAAAGAAAAAAAAAAAGAAGTGAAAAAAACCCCAATATTGTTATTTTTAAGAGCCATGGAGAGCTTTTCCGATTTATTTAATTAAAAATTCCTTCATTTTTCCTATTGACACTTATTCAAAGTGTCAAACCTATTGTTACAGGACTAGGAGAAAAAAATACCGTGTGTATCCTTTTGCCCAGCTAGTCACCTCTGTTCCCATGGTCCTTTCTTAACTGTGTTGTCCTGGTTTTGCTGGGACAGAATCACAGGCCTGCTATAGTCTGCAGGCCATTAGCAGATTTGGGGCAGCCAGGGCAGCTGACCTGAGCTGGCTCACAGGTATCTCCTGTATCATAAACATCATGCTCAGCATAAAGGGGGAAGTTTGCTGAGGAGAGGTAGGTCCTCCTGCTGACTGCTTTCCCATTTATTGTGACTACTGTACATTTGCTGGGCTCAGTATAACTTTGTATACTTCATACTGGCATTGGTATTATTTGGCTGTTTCATTAAATTCATTTTCATTTCAACCCGTTAGTCTCCTCGCCTTTTCCCATTCCCCTTCTCTGCTGGGGAGGGATCATCAGGTCATAGAGCAACTGCTATAGTTTTGCCCTGGATACGGGCTAAACATAGACACTGTGTTAGCAACCGACCTGTGATATGATAGTTACAGTGAAATACTGGTGCTGTGTTCATTGACTTATTGTGCCTCAGATAATATTTTGCCTGGATTTTGGTAATCAAAACCAGCTGTTCTCCCACAGTAAATACAGCTGCAGTTGGCGCGCTAAGCTGCTATGTTCCAAAATAAATGAAGTTCATTTTAAAATTCCTTGAATTCTGAATTTCCATGCCCTCTTTTACACTTCTGTCTTTCTTCTAGATTGCATGTGATTACCCATAGAGATGGGTACTGTAGTGGTCACGCTCATGACCTTTGAGGGTTACCTGTCCCACAAGTGTGTAAAGATGGTGACCATGACCATGAACTTAATCTGGCTACTGCCATAAGAGACAATTAAAAAAGTTTCTATAAATACATGAATAACAAAAGGAGGACCAAGGAGAAACTTCATCCTTTCTTGAATGAGAGGGGGAAGCATAGTGACCAAAGATGAGGAAAAGGCTCTAGTTAATACCTTCTTTGCCTCAGTCTTTAACAGTAAGAGCAGTTATTCTCTGGGTGCCCAGCCCCCTGAGCTGGACAACAGGAAAGGGGAGTGGAATGAAGACCCCATAATCCAAGGGGAAATGGTCAGTGACCTATTACACCACTCAGATGCACACAAGTCTATGGAGCCAGATGGGATCTGGGAGCCAACAATACTGAAGGAGCTGGTGGAAGTGCTCACCAAGCCACCTTCCATCATTTATCAGCAGACCTGGCTAAATGGGGAGGTCCCATTCAACTGCAGGTTTGCAAATGTGATGCCCTACATGAAGAGCAGGAAGGAAGATCCAAGGGACTACAGGCCTTGGCAGTTATGGATGAGATCATCATGAGTGCCATCATGTGGCATGTACAACCACGTGATCAGACCCAGTCAGCATGAGTTTATGAAAGAGAGGTCCTGCTTGGCTAACCTGATCTCCTTCTATGACAAGGGGACCCACTTAGCGGATGAGGGAAGGGCTGTGGATGTTGTCTACCTAGACTTCTGTGAATACGCTAGACAGAGTAGGAAGGATGATTGCCGATCCTTGAAGGGACTTCTAAGTCATTTTCACAAGTGAGTGGCTCTGATGAGGATTAGAGGGGCCCTGCCTCCAGCCAGGTGCAAGAAAGGGACAAACAGGTTTACTGGACTGAGTGGATCCCTTGGCCAGGCACAGGAGTACAAGGCCCTAGTAGATACCAGTGCACAGTGTACCATAATGCCATCAAGTTATGAAGGGACAAAACCCATCTATGTTTCTGAGGTGACAGGGAGATCCCAACAGCTCATTGTATTGGAAGCTGAGGTGAGCCTCACTGGGAATGAGTGGCATAAACACCTCATTGTGACTGGCCCAGAAACCATGTGTATCCTTGGCATAGACTACCTCAGGAGAGGAGGGTACAAAACCCATCTATGTTTCTGAGGTGACAGGGAGATCCCAACAGCTCATTGTATTGGAAGCTGAGGTGAGCCTCACTGGGAATGAGTGGCATAAACACCTCATTGTGACTGGCCCAGAAACCATGTGTATCCTTGGCATAGACTACCTCAGGAGAGGGTATTTCAAGGACCCGAAAGGGTACTGGTGGGCTTTTGGTAGAGCTGCCTTGGAGACAGGAAATTGAACAGTTGTCCACCTTGCCTCATCTCTCAGAGGACCCTTCTGTGGTATGATTGTTGATGGTTGAAGAACAGCAGGTGCCAGTCACTATTACAACGGTGCACCGGCAACAATGCCACACTAATCAACACATCCTGATGCCCATCCATAAAGTGATCTATCAACCGGAGAGTCAAGGAGTACTCAGCAAGACACACTCACCCTTTTACACTCCTATTTGGACAGTGCAAAAATCTAATGGAGAGTGGAGACTGACAGTAGTCCATTGAATTGAGCTGGCTTTAGATACTGTTGAGTGAGAAAGGTGGCCAGTGCTCTGTCTCTATACTGACTCATGGGTGGTGGCGAATGCCCTGTGGGGGTGGTTACAGCAATGGAAGCAGAGCAACTGGCAGCACAGAGGGAAACCCATCTGGACTGCAAGATACTGCTGCTCAGGTAGAGATCCTGGCTCTACAAATACATCACCTAACCAAATACATCATCTAACAAAACCATTGTCTAATTATTCTCTGACCATTGTCTAACAATAACATTGCCTGACCATTGTCTGACCCAACCATTGTCTGACCAAACCGCTGTCTAATCAAACCATTGTCTAACCTTTGTCATAACATTGTCTATCTTTGTCTGAACATTGTCTGACCATTATCTAACAAAACCATTTCCTAACAATTGTCTGACAATTGTCTAACCATACCAGTGTCTAACCATTGTCTGACCATCGTATACCCAGACCATTGTTTGACCATTCCATTGCCTAATCATTGTCTAACCATGGTCTACCCGTTGTCTAGCCATTGTCTGACCATAACATTGTCTCAGCATTTTCTTACCATTTTCTGACCATTGTCTAACCAGACTACTGTCTAAGCAATTATCTAACCATTGTGTAACCATGCCATTTTCTATCCATGCCATTCTCTAGCCATACCATTGTCTAACCATTGCCTAACTGCCTATACCATACCATTGTCTAACCAAACCATTGTCTATCCATACTTTTGTATAATGAAACTTTTGTCTAACCATCTAATGAAACATTTGTCTTACCAAACCATTGTCTAACCATTGTCTAATCATTTTCTTTTTCTCATCCTATCATTAAATAATTATCATTTTTTCATGGTTTAATCATTAATAAACCCCTTTTAGTTAACCCAGCAACAATGAGTTTTCTTAATAATTCACCTGAAACTAGGCCCACTTAGTCTGCACTTGGGTGATGATACCAGTTGTAAAGCCTCTCCAACAAGAAATTAGACAATTTATTTGAGTACATCTGATACTATGTCTTGTGGCTCCTGCCAGAACCATCCTTCAGACCAGCTTCCCAGTCTGTGGAGACCACAACCATGTCAAGCATGATGTCAAGCACAGATGGAGGGCATCATCCAGAGCATACAAAACCAAGCATGCACCGTAGCTTAAAATGCTCATAGGTAAACTCAGAGGGATATCTAGGGGCTGTCCACAATGACAGAGTGATGGACAAATGAATTGAGAGAGTGTGCTGTTCTCATGGCCTTTCCCAATACCTCTCTTTCAGAGCTTTGTAAATGTACCCTTTTTGCTAATACACTTCCTAAGTGTTGTTTGCAACCAGCCAGCAATGATTAGACACTTTTTCAAGAGTGTCTAATAACCAGTCAGAGATAGTTCAGCCCAAACTGGTGGTCTGCTGTTGTGGATACCAACAATAGCTGAGAGTCCCATTACATTTCTCAATCCTCTCCCACAGTAACTGACTTTTCAAAATCTGGATATCTCTGGTGGCATCTGAGAGGTGGGAACAATGAAAAGGGGTATCGATGCTACCTTGCCCCCAAAAACATATCCCAGATATGTTTGTTCTACAATTTTCAGCAGCTCATGTGCTTGGTTTAAACATGACATTGTCTGATGGGAGCAGATTACGTGTAATGGATGCCTTCTGATAATGCTTTTAAGGAGGAAAATCAGTAACAGTATTTAGCTAAAAATATCAAATATGAAAATGATTCAG
>NW_010425224.1:10876-18806 GCF_000710305.1 Buceros rhinoceros silvestris
AGGGAAAGTGGGAACCATTTGGGGATGTCTTAAACTGTGGATTCCCAAGAAACTGCAGATCTTGATGTTTGCTGCAAAATCCCAAGATTTTGCTGTTTTTTTATTTTTGAAAAGTACAGACCCTAAGAAACATCCTGAGTCAGAAGATGTCTGTGTTGTTAATGCTAAGCTTATCTTTCAGTAAGCCAGTCAGAGGCTTCTTACCTCTTTACAGTAAATCAGATTAAATACAAAATCTGTGGGTTTATTTCTCTGCCCTGGCATTCAAGGCAGTAAACCAACTAATATTTAATTAATATTTAATGTTGGTGAACTTACAGGATTAAGGTTAAACCTAAGACGTATCTTATACTTAACTATTCTCTTCTTCTCTTCATGATATATCAAGTCAGTTCACACCCCAAGTCAAGTACCAGGTTCCTGTATTGTACAAATTTTAGAAACAAAAGAGGAAATACATCCCAAATGCATCTTGAGTTCAAATATTTCACGTGGATGACAGGGGAAAATCTTTCAGATAATTTGACTTGTCTCCACTGCAGCTGAAGCTTTTTTCTTATGAGATGTCAGGCACAATAGAGGGTGATAGAGTAGAAGACTGTTGCCAGCCTTCCTGCCTCCCAGCATCCCAATGGAGGATACAGCTTACTCTGAAACACCCAGTCCTTTCTGCTGCAAAGTGAAAAGCTTAAGTTAATACTGTAGAAAGTAAAAGTGCCGGAGTCCCCTTATTTATACAGCTTTCTGATTCTAATGCATCTCACTTTTTTAACAGAGCTTTACCATTCTATTTATTATTTACAACCAAAATTTTTATAATACTGCTTCCCTGTCCCATTATGCAAAGCAATGGGAAAACAGTTGTGATGTTTGCCAAAAAAAAGCAATGAGTACATGTTAAATTAAACAATGTTACCAAGGAAGTTTTATATGGGAGGACAAAGATGGCAGAAACAATAAATGAGGACTCTCTCTGTAGTCTTCCAAGAGAGACAATGCAGTTTAGTCCAAGCCCCCTGTTCTGTATTATGTTTCGATAGTTCTACAGAAAGTATTACTGCCTCTACCTTGGTCTTAGACCTTAGAAGCTCATCAGATCAGCCAGATTTGTACAGAGGAAAATTTGAGCAGGACCTGCATGCGGTCAGAGACAGTCTTTTGAAAAAGATGGTACTAGGGTGATGAGTGAATAGCCAGAAGAGAGTTTATGTCATCAGGGTGAAAGCAGTAGAACAAAGGATGATGGACCAGATTTCTGGACCACATCAAGAAGAAAGATTAAGGCAAATGAAGTATCACTGAAGGTATATCAAGGCTGCGCTTGCAAGAAGATAAGAGTTTCCTCATTATCCCCAGCAAAAGAGCAACCAAGAGTTTTAAGAACAAGTTTATGATGATGGATGTTTGAACTGGAATCCTAATTCAAAACTGTCATTCAATTGTTACCAGGCTTCTGTGGTGGGAGGGTGCAGTGGTATGAACAGCAGCCGCAGCTTTGACTCAGAGGTTAACCACTGTTTTGTGAGTGTAGGCGGAGAGTGAGAAACGTGCACTAAGCTTTGTTACTCTTTCCATTTCTTGTTGCCTTTAACTGAGAACTCTGGATTGGGGGTCAGGTTGTTATTATTAGTCCACGTGAAGTATCAAAAATCTGTTATAAAATCTGAGGACACCGAATGGGAACAAATATTTTTGGGGAGTGCTTGACCTTCTTTATAGGATCCAAAATAGCTTAAAAGAGATCGTCATTGTTGTGTGTTTGTTTGGAGGTTCTTTTTCTTTTCTTTTGCAAAGAAAGCTTGCGAAAGGATGTAACCTCATAACCTCCAGTCAGCTAGTTGCTTGCTTTCATTCAACAATAATTGCTATCTTTTACTGCTGTTATGAAACCAACTTTTGCTAATTTAACTTTTTTACAAGACTCAGTAATGAATTCAGAGCCACCCTATTCACCATTGCTCACAGCAGCCTTGAGGTTTCTGCAGCTCAGAACAACCACGCTGATATGAGGAAGATCCAGGCCTGTGAGTTTGAGCAATATAATCAGTCCAAGAGAACAAGAGAAAAGGATGTGGAAACGACCTCAAGACTTTCTTCTTTGGGGCATCCCCTAAAATTGGTGAGAAATCACTGTGTGAAAGGGCGTTGGCTTAAACAAAGTGGATGACCAGAATGCCTTATACAAGAGAAGGCAAAAAAATCTGGATTAGGGACTACCATTTAATTGGCATTACACTTGTAGTTTGAGATGATGGTAGTGTAAGCTATTAAACTGGTAAAATAAACCTCTCATGAGTGCTAAGTATGGAGTTTGAAATGAATTAAACCAGACAGAGCAGCTTTTTTAATGCTTGTTTGGGATGCATGAAACAACTGTAATGACTGGTTCCCTCCCCACCTCCCATCCCCACTGGCCCCTCAGGGTCTCTAGCCACTCTTTGGAGAGATGGGAATGTGACATCATGGGAGGAAGAATCTCTTCTATCCCTGAAGCAAATGGAAGAAGCAGTTCTGAGCTCTCAACTCTCTCGGTCTCCCTTGTGTCACCAGATGATGAGCAAGCTTCATGTCATCCTGATTTCAGTTTCTTGCTCTTCAGGAGAAGCCTGAAGGAGAGAAGAGGAGCCAGACCACAGCACTAAGCTTTTTTTTTTTTTTCTCTTGCACAGGGCATGCCGAGGGTGGAAATTCACATTACATGCACACAAGCTGGAAACAATAATTTTTGTTCACATGATTCAACAGTAAGTGCTCTCTTTATTTCCTCACCCTTCATTTGTGCAGTGTTTGTTCCATGTTGTTTGGCAGCATAGCAGTGAATGGTTTCAGAATGATGGCATACTTGGGAGAAGGAGCAAATAAGGCAAAAGATAGAAGGGAAACAACAGAGCTAAAGGTAAGAAGCCAAATGTGTATTTTAGATAAGCCATCTCTGACTTGGATTTCATTGTAGAACAGATCTTATCTCTATTTTCAGGAAGTTAAGTGTACAGGTCCATTAAGTTACAAAGATGGTATTGTCCATTGATGTTTCCCTTAGCAGAAACTTCTTAAATCTTGTTTTTATTTATTCAAGAGCAGCTTTTCAAGGACATGTTTCAGTTTACTGAAAACATTACAAATTTGACATGTACTTTAATGCCAACAGGGTGAGGTTGCTTATCGATGCTCATACACAACTGATGGGAAGGGGAAGAGAGTGGTTAGCAAGTTGTGCCCTGCTTGGAGGAGGTCTCCTGCCCCTCCAGGGAATTCTGTGACTGGTAGTTTCCTCCTCTGGACCTCTGTGTGACTTTTGTTCTATGTCCCAGCTGTTAACCTCAGAGATTGGTCATTAGGAAATCTGGAGTAGAGGAGAGGAAAGAAAAAGCATAAGCAAGGCAGAGTCATCCAGTGGCATTGACAGACTGCTCTGAAGGAGCTCCAGTTCAGGGCAGCTTTCAGAGGCACCCTAATATGAAGGAGAAACTAGCTTGTGGCCCCAGATGGCCTTGGACAGAGAAGTTGCAGGTCGTCTCCTCACCCTCCTTGCGCTGGTATCCAGAGCAGTTAGCAGCCAGAATTTTCTTGATTTTCTGGAAAGGGATGGCATCAATGACCTATGAAGAGGATGTTGCAATAATGTAGCACTTCCTCTCTCATGGCACGGAAAATAAGCTCCCAGAGCATAGCCAGAAATAAGATAAAACATTTTAAAAAAATTGCTCAAAGGCATTAGCTGACAACTCTTAGCAAATATTAGCATGTGTGAGGTGAAATATACAATGATTTATAAGTTGACCAAATCCACATAGTGTGTCACAAAAATGCAAGCTACATGGCAAAAACTGTATTCTTGTTCCTGGCTTTAAAGCATATAGATACACTGTTTTTCATTAACTTAATTTTAGAAATTTCTGAATGGATTTGAGTGACTTTCCTTTTTTAAAAACAAACTTAGATGACTATGGAGCATATAAAATCTCTGTCCCAAAGGACAATATTAACAATATTAAAATGATGTAACTCAGAAACTTACAGAGTTTCTATTAATCCCACCCACAATGCCACCTATTAATTACTATTGCTATTTTAATTCCCATTCTGAAGTCTAATGCCAACCAGTTATAAAATTTAGAATAAAACTGGCCAAAATATGCTCTATTTACAAATCCGTTGCATATGAAAGGCTGATGAGTTTTTCCATATGTTTTCATTGCAATGGCTGCTTGAAAAACAGTCTTTGAAAACCATTCTTAGGAAAGCCTGTGCTAAAGTAAGACAGATAGCAATTCTGTTCCTTAAAAACCACTTTTTTCACCCCACTAACGCAAGTAGTGGAAGGAGCCTCAGGCAGTGCTTTTGGGAACCTGCACTTGTTGCAATGTTGAAGAAGTGGTCACTAGTTTTGTTCAGTAATAATAATTATCAAAGGGAATTGTTTAGACTAAGAGCATAGTTTTATCGATCACAAGTATTTTTTTGAACATCTAGGAAAAAGCAGACCACAGGGAAAGGAGGAAAGAAGCTCCTCACTGTAAGAATAATTTTGCACGGAAGTCACTAGAATACTCTTTGAATTTCTCATTCAGGAGGTTTTCAGCCACAAGTGGAGTTACATAAAAGCAATAACATCTACTACGTCAAATACAGGGCACTAGTAGCAATCAGCGCAGCACTACAGCAGCTTGGACTGCAACTGGAACATTACTCAAAAAGTACCAGCACACTGTGCTTATACTTCTGTGCTTTGCCAGCCTTCCTGCCTCTTCCTGTAACACTCGAGAAGAACTGCAATAGTCACAAAGAATAAAAGTAGCATCAGCACTTGCAGATGTTGCAAGTTTGTTTTCTGTTGAAGAGATGATTTAATTTTATATCTTTTTTTATTCCAGATTTTCAGATATTTGATAATGTTTTGCAGTTTGGGTCAAACAGGATGCTAATTCTCTGGTTGTCTACAATAGATACATGTTAGTTTATCTATGCTCAACTCCAGGTCCACGTATGCAATACGAATGTGACCCCTGCGAGGATTAGCAGCTGGGCCCCAGGGGCAGATGCTCCTTTTCATTTCTAAAGTTATATTTCTCAACCATCCCCCATTCTGAAGAGATGGAAACCACCTGTAGTCCCTGAGTTTCAAGCATTTTATGTTTGCCTTGGTCTTTCCTTGTTTTTAATGTTGATAATAAGTCTCTTGATGCTAAGGTACCCGAAATATCTAAGTTTTACTGTCAGATGTATGATGTGCCCTTCTTTGCTTTGTCAGTGTTGTCAGCAGCTATAAAGAGCAAAAAATGCATTCAGCACAAGGTCTTGTTCTGACTGGATTTATAGCATGAACTTGCTGTGTTAGAAGAACTTGGCTGCAAAATCAGTGCTGGAAAAAAAATGGTGAGCACCAAAAAGAAATCCATGTAGAAACAAATAATTTCTGAGCTGGACTTGAATAGAAGACAAGAAATAAGGCATGGGATGCTCACTAAATTACCAGAGAGGGAAAAAAAAATGTCCTTACTACATGATCTTTAAAAGAGAGCACCTTCTTTCTTGTCAATAGAGCCAAAGACTTCGTAGAAGGTACAATAGTGACTAAATAATTGTAACATTTAAAAGGAAAAAAATCCTTAGGACTGCATAAGCGACCTTAAGCAAATAACCTCAAACCCTTCATTTTGCATTCTTGATAATGTTAATCTTGATAATAATCTGAGAATCAAAGCAACGGCCAACTGGACCATACCAAAACATCCCATCTGGTCCAGCATTCTGTCTCCTGTAATGGCCGTTGGAGATGCTACTAAAAGCATCATCCAAATCTGGCCACTAGCTATGGTCCACTCCTCTCATATAACCTTGCATCCAGAATTGCTGGGAGCTGTTGGCTATTGCTCTCCTCCGTCCTACCCATCTTCCTTCCTTCTGCTTTGCATTTGGAAAAAGCACATGGATGTTGTCCCTCTCCTCAGGTCAACCTACTCCCAGCACCATGGCAAATGGGTGCCTGCCTTCATCTACTGGGCTTCATAGCATCTCTGGGTTTCTCCACTGATGCAGGAAGGAGGACTGGCAACAGAAGGCCCCAGATACACCACTGCCAACGGCCTTTCACACCCAGGTGTCCCTTCACTCTGTGGCACTATCCAAGTAATGGGATCAGCATGAGCAGGCCAACTCAACTGAAACTACCTGCAGTGGGGAAGCAGGTTCCTTGGGGGGGTGGTGAGGGGGTGAAGTGCTACAAGGGACACCATAAAGTGAGAGCAAGCTGCTCACAATGGCACACAGCTCCCTCTCTTGGCCTTTCCTCCTCAAGTCTTGCCACCCAGGACCCCTATGCTGAGACAACTGGCCCAGACCCTAGCAGGCAGTGCAATCCTGTCTTTGGGACAAGCATAAATTATAAACATGGGCTTCCTCTGATGGGACAGGCCTCCTCAACATACCTGAGGAGATCCTGACCCTGACCCCCAAGAGACTCCAGCAGGCACAAACAGCTATGAGGGTGACTGGGAACAACAACAACAGGCAAGGGGACAGTGACACTGGATTTAGAGGGCATGTTGATGTGTTCTCCCAAGGGTATCTAGATCAACAGTCTAATTCGTTTTTGAACCTGCTGATACTGTCTGCCTCTGCAACCACTTGTAGCAATCATTTCCAGTCAGTACTGACTGTGCAAAGTACTGTCTTTTTTTAAACCAAGTGATTGTTGCAATGACAATCCACTAATCCTAGCACCATAAGATATGGCGAATAAAAGTTCTACATTCACCTTACTTGTTGCCTTCAAAATTTTGTAAGCCAACGATATCGTTCTTTCCCCCCACCATCCACCTTCTCTGTAAAACAAAAAAATTCAGCCTTTTCTCTTCCTTGATGGGGCAGGTGCATCATGCTCTTAATCATCGTTTTGTGTAGTGCCCCTATAGCTTGAAGTAAGGGTACCATATGATGCTCAATTGTTCAAACAATACTTGGCAGAGGTGACCCAAGGGTTTTTATGTTGGCAAAATAATGCTTTCTATTTTATTCTCAAGCCTTTTAGTTAGATCTTCTGGTTTCTACTGCACATTGAGGTGATTCTTGCAGACAACTGTCAATGATTGATTAGTCTAGGATTTCTTTATTGAACTCTAAGTGCCAGTTCTGTGTTCAGAATGGTGTAGACATGGGCTAGATTATTTTTATCTGTATGTATTACCTTACATCTATCTTAATGAAGATTTAACTGCCGCCTTTTTGCCTACTTTCTCAGTCTTGTAAGATGCACCTGGAGTTTTTTGTCACATTCTTTTATTTTCTTTGACCTCTCAGTCGTATTCTCCTTTCATACATAGTCTTATTCTCTTCTCCTCTTTCAAAGCAGATGCATCCAGTCTCGCTGTCATTCTCCTGTTCCTAGAACTTCCCACAGCTGTCCATGAGCTCCTCCCCAGTGGCTGTCATTTCCAGTCTTTCTGAACTCCTCCTTCAATCATCATCTTCACCACACCCTCCCTGTATCCTCACCAGTTCTCAGTTTCCTCTTTTCTAGCTTTTATACCCATTTATTTATCTCCCACTCCCTGTATACCCATCTCCGGTCAAACTCTGCCCACATCGTTACTTTCTTCCTACAGTAGTGTCTAATACCAGTCTCCCTGTCTAGACAATCTCCATCTCTTTCAAAAACTTCTCTTTATCAGGTTCCCTTTCCTACCCACTTAACCTATTTTCTATTATTCCTTCAAACTGCTCACCAGAGTGTGAACCACTTGCTCCTAATTTAACTTCACTGATGACTAGTTGTTTCTCAGTCTTATGTTCCATGTCCAGCCTGCTCCAGTTCTCCCACTCCCCAGCAATGTCACTCAACCTCTTCTCTGAGATGCATCACCTACATCTTTTCTTCACTCCTTTCCCTCTGGCCCAGGAGTAGTTCACTGTGCATTTGTGTAGATTTGAT
>NW_010425224.1:18924-20799 GCF_000710305.1 Buceros rhinoceros silvestris
GACGGGATGGGCAGAGACTACCAAGGACAGACAGGTTTCTCTCTCTGAGTAGCAGCACTAACAGCCCCAAAGCAACGGAGTGTGTTTGGTAAAGTTGAAATCTTCAGAGCTGTAGGTTGCTAAACCTCAAAGGTCTCTCCTGAACCCTCAGCTGTGGAATTTTCCATTTTCTGTAAAAGCGAGAATTTGACATTTAACATCTGACATCATCTCACTGTATTTCTCAAATGCATTTTATAAATGAGTTACCAACCCTGAATGCTATGGTATTTCAAAGTTCCTAATTTCTCATAATAATGATGAGAACAAGTGGGCCTGGATTAAACAAATTAGAGAAGGAGAATTGGAAGACAAACCTGAATTTAGAAAAGGGGAAAAGGAGTATTTGAACTAGTAAAGAACTGAAGGTGTGAGAGGAGAAATGTCATTTGAGCATAGCTTTATCAGAGAAGCAAAATAAAACATAGAAGAGAAATAAGCAAGAATAGACAGAAACAAAAAATGGTTTGAAGAAGTTACAGAACAAGTATCACTGTAAAAAAACATTTAAACTTCCATAAAAAAAAATTTAAACTTTCATATAAAGTAGCAGCTAAACATATAAAAGATGAAAAAGGGTTAACTTATTTTAAGATGATAAAAAGAAAAGGGGAAATTAACTGAGGAAAAGAGGGGAAAAACAGAACAAAAGGAAGGTGATGACTACAAAAGGAACATTAATGATCCTGGAGTGTTTCAAAGTATTGCTGTAACTTTCTGAGAAGCCACCAAAGACTGCTTGAAGAGGAAGTGAAGCATGTGCCTTTGTGGTTAGCTAACCCAATTTGTGATGGAAATTGACCTCATTTAGTAAGCAGGAGATACCCTTTTATAAATCACTGTCTTAAATATAATCAGTGTTTCACCCATTTTAACAATATAGCTGTCCATTTTTTGATGCTCAGTGGTGCTTTCTGTTAAAGATGGCTTATTGGGGCATTTTTCTTACAGTGCTGAGCAAGCCAGTGTTTTTGCATAAGTGCTCACTTCACAAAGTCTTTCATAAAAATAATAGACTGTTTTCATTAGGTGAAATGAAATGCTTTGTGAAGTCTTTTGTCTTATGGATCAGTTTCATTGTTCGTTTTGAGTAGGTCAATCTTGAATAAACAGCTGAGCCGGTTTCAAATACAAATGGTTTCTTACCTTAATTTTCCAAGAAATTTCTGTGAAGGATGGCATCCCTGGCAAACCAGGAGGAGAGCAAAGATCTGCTCAAAAAGATGCAAAAGCTCTTCCTTTGTCTACCAGTGAGCATAAGGTCAAAATTCCATAATTAAAACATAAACTATAATGACATTTTAATCTAGAATTTTCTTCTAGAATTACATCAAACCAGATTAGACAATACTTCTAAGTAATTAAATGAGATCATTTTTGTACCATATAAGATCCAGCTGTTCAACAGGGAGTGATTTTGTCTGCACTATAATAGCCACTACTTAAATCATGCAATGACATTGCCAGTACTCAACTAGTTTTGACTAAAGCTTGAAATGTGTGCTTGAAGTATCTGTCATCATCCCATCCCTTATGCATCATTTTTCTTCCCCACCCTATGTCTTCCTCTCCCTTTCATGCCTTAGCATTTATTAACCAATGCATAACTTAGAAATACTTAGTAAGTCCCTTAGAAGTTGGAAACTTGTTTTCATTGTATGAGAGTATCAAATTATGAGCATCTAAGATTGTTTTGAAGTTTCCTGAGAGGACATTTGCTCTCTCTCTTTGCACTTCTCTCCCTCATTTCCAGGCAATTGAAATACATAACAATAAAGGAATGTGCTGAAGGTTCCTGGTTTATCTTCCTCTTTCATGTGTGGCGGTGGGGGGGGG
>NW_010425225.1:0-229 GCF_000710305.1 Buceros rhinoceros silvestris
CCCCCCCCCCCCCCCCCAAAAAAAAAACCAACAAGAAAACAACCCAAAAAACCACCCAAACCCCGACTTCCCAGATGGTAAAACATACCCACAGGTCACAGGTCCACAGCTGAGCCACCACTCGGCAAAGCGTACGTCCCGTTAAATAAATTACACCGTGTGCATATAAAAGACCCAGCGACACAAGTGAGGACGTCAAGAACGGTGACGATAGGGCTGAATAATTTAG
>NW_010425225.1:578-4212 GCF_000710305.1 Buceros rhinoceros silvestris
GGAGAAATGGCAGTGATTACTCCCCGCTATTCATTATTATTACTATTAATAATAATTATTATTATTTTGACCCCACATTCTCTTCAGTATGAAAAAGTTAAAATAATAAAAAAATATCGAGTTAAAAAGCGAAAGGATGATTATTCAATCTACAATCTTGCTCTGCACCTTTGGTTCTTAAAATGGGAAAGCAAAAACGCAACAGGAGAGATCGGAGAACTCGGGAAGTCCTTGGCTGTAGGAAAAGGGTTTGGCAGCGAGTTCCCAACCATGGGGTGGCCCTGACACACCCCCCGGGCACTGGGAACCCCGACCCAGGGACGCTCCAGGGCTCACCCGGGTTTAACGCTGCGGACCCCCCATGTTGGGGGGGAAGGCGAGAAGGCAAACTGGTCGTGTGCTCCAACAGCGCTTGGTTTCACCCCAAACCGAGCCAGAGGGAAACGTTCAGAGACAGAAAAAAAGGGAAGAAAAGCAGAGGAGCGTTACACCAAGTGTGCGGAAACCAACACAGAAGATGCGTCTCCTTCCAACCCTGATCAACCGCGGTGCCCGCAGAGCGACTCCGGCTCACTGGCACCTCCACAAGTAGTTCTGCTTCTTACAAAAAGGAATTTCTCTTTGCTCAGACTCACCCCGGGACTGAACCGTGACACGAAATGTTACTGGGACAAGCGCGGTCACGGAAATCTGAATTTACGTGTGAAATAACCAAATAATTTCTAGGGGACACACACACACACACACACACATACAAACCAGGTAATTTGCTTCTCATGGTTAAATCTCCATCCCCTGGTGTGGGGCGTAGGGGAAGGTTCCCAAACCATCCCAGGAGAGGAAGTGACCGCGAGAACCCCATGCACGCAGGCAGGAAAGTCATAACGTGACCCCCCCCACCCCCCTGCTGCGACCATTTTTTAATGCGATGGGACAATCAACGTCATTTACAAAGATTCAAAAGGCCGATGATGGTTTGGGTAAATTTGGCACAACAGGGTCCAGCTGGGGTTTTCCGGGTTGGGTCACAGCGGTGACGGGCTCGCGAGGCTGCTGACGGGGGCGGCTGGCCCAGGGGAGGGTGCGCGAGTGCGGGTGCCACTCCCCGCATCGGCCCACCTGGGCTGGCGGCTTTTCCTCCCTGCCTCACTGCTGGCCCCGTGGAGCATCTGGTTCATCTCCTGCCAGCTCGTCGGCGAGACACATTCAGAAAGACGCTGGACAGGCTTTTTGGCACATTATTTTTTGACCCCCAGCCGCTCGCGGGGTCTGGGGGGGAAGGAGGACGGGCTGCCCTGAGCCCTTACAGGAAACTGGGCGTGATGAAGGGATGATCTCCCCGCACGCGGCTCAGGTGAAGCATGGCGCGGTCGTACGCCACCTGCACAGACTTGCGGATGCTGGTTTTTCGGCCTTCCAACATCTTTAACTTGTCCACCGTGTCATCCACGCCGAGGGGATAGACCTTGTCACGTGGAAGCCACTGCCTGAAACAGAAAGGAGAGTGTGAAGACCCATCACCAAGGACATTGAGAGGGGACCGGGGAGAGGGGACCCAACACCCAGAGGCCTCTGGCTGCTCCAACGACCCTGCCTCTCCTATCCACACAGAGGTAGGAGAGGAAAACCCATCCCCTCCTCTGTTTCCACGTGCACCCCAACGGCCCAGCGTCCGCTCTGTCCACTCTCCGCTCTGTCGGCTCTGCGATCCCGCTGCTCGCAGCTGCCGCTCCTTCTGCCACAGTTTACTCGCTCGGTTCCTGTTCCTCAGCGACCCTTGCTGTTAACTAATCCACGGGTTCGGTGCGCGGCTGCCTGCCTCATCGTGGGGACCCAGCTCTTCCAGCACAACGCTCCCATTTCACAAGTTTCCCATTGTTTCACGAGGGATTTCAAAGCCTTATTGCTTATTTTAAAGGCACTTCAGAGGCTGGTGGCTCCTTCTATCTGGTGGGTCGTTGTCACCATGAGCATAGTCTAAAATCAGCAGATTTGGCCCGTTGAGACAGACTGGTAAAAGACTGGAGATATTTCACTCGTCCCGAACCTGATGCTCACACCTACATTTTCCATTTTAACTTGATTTTACTGCAGCTCCTCGGCCCCTCTGAAAATTCAGGCAAGTCTAAATATGGAACAAATCCAGCATTTGGAAAATGTTACCCTGGAGATTCTTGGCAAATCTTTTGTGCAGCAGTGGAACTGGCTGCTCAGGCTGCTGGTGTTCTGAGTCAAACGCTCCAGTTCGCTGCAGATTCTGACTCCTGAATTGGCTCCTCAGTATTTCTGTGGTGATGAGACCCCCGGGTGAAGGATGCTGGGCTGTTCACCGTGGAAGCGGAGCAGTCGGACACCTGCTCCTGGCCCAGGAAAGGCAGCCTGGCTCCTTAGTTACACCCTTCTTCTCTGCTGCATTTTCCAATGCTCCAATTTACACGTACCATCATCACCATCACCCCGATACGCTCACACATCCCAAAGTTTGGTCAAACCTTCCCTCTGCCGCAGCACACAGGCCCCACCTGTCCACACACACTCACCAGGTTCTCTTGTTGTCAAAGAAAAGGACAAGGAAGAGCTTTTCTCCCGCCTCTGTCTGCCTCTGCTCCCCCAGCTTCAACACATCCAGCGGTGGGACGGGGATGGGGACTCCATTGTGCAGCAAACCCTCACGCGGCATCTTGGGATCGATTATCTAGTGACACAGTGAGGGGACAGTTAAGTACAAAACCCTTCCAGTTCTCCAGAAAATGCACTTTTTTCCCCTGTTCTTTCAGTCTACCCAAGCCAGACAATTAAGCTGTACGTGGGATGGGGAAGCAGAGTCACTTGCTGTGTCTCAGTGGCAATATTTAAAGAATTATCCTGTCCTCCAGCCTCCCCCTGGGGAAGGGAAGGCAGTCCGAAAGCCAAGCCCTTCAAAAAGAGAAGGTGGTTTTGTGTGGCTGGAGATCTGTTACACTACTGGGTCACAGAACAAACTCTGAGGTGTGGTGATCAGCAAAGGACTTCCCTCCCTCCTTCCCTCCCCCCCAGTTTGTATGATAAAGGGAAGACCCTCGCCGTGCTCAGCAGGTACGACGGGATTTTCACAGCTCCATTCTGGTGCTGTTCGGTTGGTCTCGGTGGCATCGCTCACATTTATGCTCCTAGGTCAGAAATCAGGCCCAGTGTTTTGAGAGTGGACAAGCAGTGCCGCCTCTGTCAGGGCTGGGGAACACAGGCCAGACATTTGGGAGGGCAGCAACCACCGACGCATCGATCCTGCCCACGTAAAGCCAAACTGTCAGTGTCCAGCACTCGTCTGCGTGATCACAGGAGAACAGAGCAGCCAAGGGTGGATGCAACTGCTCTGCTCTTCTCCGCCTCCTGATCGTGGCTCCTAAGGGCTTGAAAAAGCAGCTTGGCTTTGATGCTGGCCACTGTAGGAGTTTATTAAGATGCTTTACCAGAGCAACAGACTGCTATTTTAAAAATGCCTTTTTTAGGGTCAATCTTGCCATTTAAAGCCATGCTAAAGCACAGCTTAACCTGGCTGTAGTCACAGGAAGATCTAGAAACACCACCATGGCTGCTGTTGTGCCCTCCCGCAGGCTCTCAGAGTCAGAGCATGGAGGGGGGTCACTGCTTCAGC
>NW_010425225.1:4392-12507 GCF_000710305.1 Buceros rhinoceros silvestris
TGGCACAGATGCTGTGCCAGCTCACACCCCGTTTCACAGCTCAGCTGCTCGGATGCGGAGACCTGGTCATTTCCATGATGACCTCACTTGCTTCCACCTCCTGCAACCTCCCAGCAGTCACAGGCGCTGTCTGTCCTTGCGATCCCAACCATGAAGGTACTTAACGGGATGGCTGCAGCCTGCCTGTATCATCTAATTTAGGTCTTCTCACGCCAGCAGCACTGGTGACCCTCTCCATACCTGCAGAGTGAACAGGAGAGGAGAGGAAAGATCTCCTCCTATCCTAGCACAAATGTTTTATGAATCCTCTGAAACAACGAGCACAGGAAAAGTTAACTGTGCAAAGGGTAAAGGAGGGAAAAAAAGCCCTTATTGGATGATTCTGGGGAGTTTTCCTTTCCTGGCTGGGTACACCACACACCAGCACTGTGTTCTGGGCTGGCGCAGGCTGCCGAAGCAGCAGGGTACTTACCAAGGCAGGGTAGGAGGGATAGCCACGGCACTTGGCCCACACCAGCTCCAAGGGCTCCAGCTCAGTCGGACTCTCAAAGGCCATCAGCAGAGTCCTGCCTAAGGGGCAGGAGAAGACGTGGCTTAGGAGGGCGGTTACTAGCGAGGGGTTATGGTAACAGGAGAAACCACAGTCATGTTCCGCATTATGAGGGAACCATGGTCTCCTAAATCACAGGTCTAAGTCTGTGCCTGTGTGTAGACACACTCTTCAACTCGGAAATAGGAGCCTAGCTCAGTTCTGGAGTGAAGAGCTGCTGCACCACTGAAATCAAACGGGTTTACGAGAGAGGAATTTGGCCCATTGGGCTCCACCAAGCCAAATCCACCCTCAGTGGAACTGATGAAGCTGTATCTGAGATTATTTTGGACCACCATTGAGAGAGCTCATTATTCCTCTCAAATACAGATGTCTAGAGTACCCTCATGCCATATACTTTGGGGCTAGTTGATCTCTGCAGAAAATGCCTGGTTCTAGTTGACAGAAGTCCACGAGCCATCAGTTCATTCAGACTTGAGTCAGAAGTATTGAAAAGATCCATTCAAGACACGAACAACTGATCCAGCAGCTCCTGGTCCTGGAACAGGGGCGATCTTCACGAACGTGAATTTTACAGGGGGAATGGTCAAACGCTGCCTTTACCAGATGTCAAACAGGATCGAGAAAATGCTGAGTACAACCCAAACAAGCGCTCTGCCAAGATGGATCTGATGTGCTTCTCCGCGGCTGCATGCCAGCTGTGTTCTCCCATTAATGACGTGATGTTCTGAACCCCAGAACCCCCCCCCGGTTCTCACTCTCCCATACCAGCCCTGCTCTCTAAGCTCATCCCCAAGCACACGGGGTCCGGGATAACAACAGTTCCAGAGAGACAGGAGCCGTGCAGAAGGGGCGTACCAGGGCGTCCAAGCTCTGTTCTGATTTCAGCAGAGACCTGCAGTAACTCTGTCACTGACAGGCCCTAAGACAGACAGCAATCATCTGGTCATGCGATGTTACTGCTGCACAGCAGTCTGACAAAGACATGTGTGTTGCAAAGACCTTGAAGGCGATGTCAGTACGAGTGGGAACAGACCCCTCCGAAAATCGATTTACTGGTTGCACTGCAGTGATGTGAGGGAGAACTAGTCCCAGCCCAAGCGCAGCACCCGTCCCCGCCCAGGCGCAGCACCCACCCCAGCCCTCCAGAAAGCACCCGTCCGGGGAGAGCACGGGGCACAGGCTCAGCAGAAGGGAAAGCAGGAAAAACCTTCTGTGCAATAACCTCAATTTGTAACGAAGCATGGCCATGTCAGCAGCCTGATGGCTCAGCTGGGATGGTTTCGTGCTGGACTGGTTCGTGGCATGCCCGGAGACCCGCTCCCCCGGTTCAGGTGTGTGCTGGGAGCAGGGCAAGATGTGCTGCACAGCCCTTCTCACCTGAGCTGCTGTAATCGGAGTCGCCGTTCACACCGTCCAAGAAGGGCACCCGGGAAAGCGCCGGCTTCCCTCGGCTTCGCTTGGGAGGCATCAGACCGCTGTTAGAAAGAGATGGAAAAGGAGGTGTTAGGAGAAAGCAGATCACCCTGGAAAACAAAGCCAAGTCGATGCTGAAAATACCGCAGAATGACTGCACTGGTGCATCCTTTTCATTTACGGTAATTTTTTATTTTCTTTCTTTTTTATTTCCAATTTTCTAATAACCAGCCCATTTGGAGTGAATTCAGTGCTCAAAAAGAAAGAGTGGAGAAAAGGCAGCAAACAGAGCTATTCCTGAATAGCATAATTGTCCGAGTTACCCATGAGACACCAGCTTGTTTTTAATTCCTTATTTTGTGGGTGTCACATAGCTCTAATGTCATTTTGGCTCTGTGAATTGCTTGCAATTATTGTAATAAGCACTTACACCGCACTTTTCATCTTCAAAGTACTACACAAACATCAACCAACAAGTCCCCGCACTCCCCCGTGAATTCAGCTTTGTCTCCCTCGCTTACACACGGGGAAACAGAGGTAAATGTGGCGGGGCCATAAGGCCAAGACATGCTTTGAAGGTGAGTTTCTGGCTCCTGGTCCTGCTCTGAGAGCGTCCTCACCCCCCACCCCCGAGGGTTTTGTGCATGACTCAAGGGCCCTCATTTAAATGACATTACAACTACGCAGGAATCCAGCTCTCTCCTTTTTGTTCCCTTCCTGCAGCTTTAAACAGTTTATCAGAGTGGCTTTAGTGCCACCTGCACAGGGGTGACAGTAGCACCCACCTCCCAGAAGACGCTGGATCTGGGTACGCAGCACAGAGAAAGGGCAGACATGAAGAGGTGGGTGGCTGTCCCACCTCAGAGAAGCTCTGCAGGTCCTGTGCCTCCAAAGGGCTCATGTGCTAAGAGATAATTCAGTTACTGGAGCTCTACTTGCTTCCCTTGGGCTCCCCAGAACCTGACCGGGGAGGTGGGGTCACTGCTGATCCCTTGCACCAAAACTGCTCCTCTGAACCCACGGCCCTGCCCCTTGTCATGGGCGAGAAAGCCTTTGCAAACAGGTTTATAACGGAACTCTGATCAAACCTTAGCTACAACTGCAGAATTACACCTCTCCTCTGACAGCTAACGTTTAGGATCAAGTTTTCATCTGAAAAACGCCCCTGGGATTCAACCCTGCTGCAGGAGAATTTGTTACACAGCCAATAGCTTTAAACTGCAGCTTCAGCCCTGGGAACGGGTGGGCATGGGGAGCTCTATGGTTTTAAGTGCCCAACTGACACTGTAAGCTTGGAATCTTACAGGACTGACTAAGCACAGGTACTGGGAGGGAGCGTAAAGTGTCTGAACTTAGTTCTCTGGTGATGGGTCATTGCCCTCGGAGTCATTACAGACAAGTAGAGAGCAGTGACATGGTCAAGGCACTAAGAATATCAGCTAAGGAGGTCTTGCTTCTGCCTGTCCTGGCTGATCTTACCCAGCAAGGTTGAACATCCTCAGCCCGTCACTCACAGCACACACAAGCGGGATTCCAGTCTAATACCGGTTTTACCGTGCAGTGAATAGGCTGTGAAATGACGGGAGTCCGAGTTAGGAGGGCTGGACAGGCAGGAAAGTCCAGAAAACGGACACGGTACCCGTGTCTGCCTACTGCACCTGACCAGAAAACGACAGAGTTGGCTTTAAGCCTGTCTGAAGTGCCCAGTTCTGCTTTTAAACCTCTGAGAGGAAGAAAGCAGCCATTCAGTAGGTGGTAGAAGCTCAGCTTCACCTGCAGAGCTCAGCTGGACACTGCAGCTCAAGGTTCCTCTAGCTTTGGCTCTCAAGAACCACAGAAGGTGTGGACCACCAGAAAGGACGTGTATGCACCAAGGAACAGAGGAGTAACAGATACCCACTCACTCGAAAAATCAAGCACCGTTTTTGGAACCCACAGCTTAAGAGGATGGGATGGAACCTCAGAAGCTTTTCATCTTTAGGGTCAACACTCAAAATAAGTAACAGTTTGGGCTGGTTTCAATAAAGAAGTCGAACAATAAAGCCAGGCAGATTAATCTGAACACAGAAGGTGTTCTGGGGAACAGCTTCACGCAGGGCACTCACCTGCAGGCATCAAATGCCAGCCCAGCGCCCAGGCCTGAGCTGCACTCTGAGTCAGAGCCACTCTCTGCGTGTTTTGCAAAGCCGTTGGTCACTCCTGCCGAGGAGACAAGTGGGAATCAGCCCAAAGAAGCAGCAGCAAGACACAGAGATGCCACCAAGGCTCGGGTAAGGTCACTGTCCCAAAACTGCCAGACATGAAGATGACAAGTACTTCAGCCAGAGAGGGAAATTCTGCACCCAGTTCCCCAGACTCAGCTGCAACCAAAGGGTGACGCACCAAAGGTATTTCTACCCCCAACCCACAGGCTGTCTCTGAAGAAGCAAGTGCTGGAGAAGCACCCAGGGCTGGTACAGGAGGACCCCAGGGCTGGTACAGGAGGACCCCACACAGCACTCAGCTCACCAGAGAAGCCCAGAGGCAAGGAAATGAACCACTTGCTCATCTGGCTGAAGCATATTTGGAAAAGACACGGAGGCGTGAGGCTGACTGCCGCAGACACCTCCCTGCCTCACCCCCAGCCTGCCTGCCGGGCTGCTCCCTGCCCACGGGAACAGGCCTAGAAAACCACAGCTTACTCCCTTAGCAGTTCCTTGCCGAGAGAAAACCACTCTAAGAAAAATTCATTGTTTCAGTTTCTCAAAGAGATTTTCCAGTGCACGGAGCAGACTCTGAGGAACTAAATTCCCCCTGGGTGGGAGGCGGCTCCCCGCCACCTTCCTTTCTGGCCAGTACAAATGTCTCTGTAGCCCTAACTGGAACATTTCACTCCTTTGTCCCAGACAGTGCTGAAAACCCTCTCTTCGCTGCCAGGCTTCCTGCCCTGCGCACCGGAGGGTTACCCACCCAGAGGGCTGGGATCCTGCCAAGCTGAGACAAGCTCCACAGCCAGGGACAGGCGGGGGCGAAAAGGAAAGACCCTCAAGTCCCCCATGGCTCATCAAAAGCCCATCAACCACACAAAGGGCACATTCACGCCAAAGCCACTATTGTTTCTCCAGCTGTAAATATGGACCAGCCTCAAGCACATTTGTGGGAAACATCTTGTTCTGACAATCCTGCTCAGGCTGACCTGCTCCTGCGGTAACAGATTCAGCACATCAGACGCTTCCACTTGGAGAAATCAGTTGTGTCTGAAACAGTGCAAGGAGCCGAATCACAAAGGCAGGGCTGCAACTCACAGTTGCAGGGAGTGGTTCAGGGACCCTGGCAGTGCAGGGTGAACGGCTGGACTCGATAATCTTAAAACTCTCTTCCAACCAGATGATTCTGTGGTTCAGCGAGTCGTGTGCATGCAGACATCTTCACTTGGCCCCAGAATTCCCACTCCCTCAGCCCCATCTCGCAGTTCCCAAGGGTTCTGATGGAAGAGGAATCCCAAGGAATTACCTCTCTGTCCTGCCTGCCGGGGCGACTTCTCTCCATCGCTCTCACTGCAGGTCCTGCTCTGTGGCCGCTTCCGCACTTGTCGCTCCCCATCGGGGCGGGAGGGCGAAAGCTGCCCGCTCTGCCCGTGGTCCTCCCCGTTCTCCAGGGAGCAGTCCAGGCCCCTTTGCAGCTTCACCCCATTCTTAGCCTTTTTAAAAAGGACTGATGTCCGTCGGCCCACGCCGCTGAAGGGCGGGCTGGCAGGGGTGTCTGCGGGCGGCAAGGCCAGCCCGTTCAGGCCGTTGTCGCTGAGCAGGCGCTGGAAGGCCTGGCTCTCCCGCTGCAGAGCCTTCTTGTCGAAGAGCTCCCTGTCCGCCACCACCTTCTTCTGCAGCTGATTCAAAGACTTGCTTTCACTGATGGGTTTGAGCTTTGGAGGGTCCTGCAGAGAGTCCAGCTCCGAGAGGTTGGGTGCGGGTCCTGTGGGCTCCAGGGTTGGAGGGTGTGGGGGCTTGGCATCATCTGCTAAAGGAACAAAGAATCTGCTTGAACATTTTAGAAAGAGTTGTTCCCAAAAGTACCACCAGCCTTTCCCATCTTTCACCAGGGCCACAGACAGCAGAAACAGCAGGTCTTGACTGCTGAGAGAGAACTGGAGCTAAAATCCCGCTGCAACCTCTCACCTTTCTCCCCTTCCTCGTCCTCTTCCCTGGATGTTTTGTCTAGCCCCTCTTCCCGCCGCACAGACTCCCCGTTGGGCATGGTCTTGTTCTGCTGCTGCGCCAGCTTCTGCCGAATGGAGTTGATCTCTCGCCTCAGGAGCCGGATGCGTCGTGTCCGGGCACCGCTGGACCGCATGGTGCTCACCATGTCTAGCTTCTCCAGGAGCTCCTTCAGCTGGGCCTCCAAGCAGAGATGAGCCCGGTTCTCCGGGAGGAGGATGTTATCCACTGCATCAGAAGAGAGTGTAACAGTGAAGGGAAGGAGTAAGGCTTCTTGAATGCCATGCCATGCCATGCCA
Organism: Buceros rhinoceros silvestris; assembly: GCF_000710305.1. NCBI lineage: Eukaryota > Metazoa > Chordata > Aves > Bucerotiformes > Bucerotidae > Buceros > Buceros rhinoceros. The sequence goes on from NW_010425225.1 coordinate 10,851, forward strand.
TGCCATGCCATGCCATGCCGCATTCCCTGTGATACTATTCATGAACCAGCTGTTTTAGTTCAGGGATTTAGGAATTGTTAACCTCAGAGCTTGGACTTCCTTCCTTTGGGTAAAGAGCAGTTGATTTAACCTGCACTGTCCTCCAGTTCCCGTTCCTATCCCAAGTAAAACAGAAAGCACATGTGTCTGCACCCCACAGTTAGGTTAGGTTACAGCCCTGGTCCTTGGCACAAACCTATTTCACAGCCAGATTAAACGACAAATTCAGACCACAAACAGAACTGGCCACAACACAATGTTTGCCATTCCCCAAGGGCCGGCACCCGCCGCAGCAGGACAGACAGCTGAGGGCTGCGCTGTCCTACACCAATACCACTTTCATACGGACTGCCCATCTGTCTCCAAGAGGGCTGCAACGTTTGGGAATCGGAGAGCAGGCTGGCAGCTCTGTGGGCTGGATGGCAGCAGTATTCTGCACTGCGTTCAGCCGAGTTTCCTCAACAGTAACTGGATCTGCATCTCAAGACGGCTGTGGGTCATGCTGTGAATGGACAGTCTGGGCTAGGGGGACTGCCGGCCTCCAGTACCTTAATTCCTCCTCCCAGCCCGCAGCGCTCCATCTAACCCAGTTGCTCTATACCTCGCTGTTTTTCCTGAAAACCTACTCTAAAAGAGTTAAACAGGCGGACAGGGGAATTCTCGGATGCTGAGTGATGGCAGTGATTGCCATGCAGGTTAAGTGACATGCTTAGAACCAAGAACGCGGTTATGATCCGCCCCAAAAATAAGTTAATAAACACTCACCATCCTCCCAAGAAAAGCGGTAAAAGTCCTCGGTTTTGGGTGACTCAGGCAGGTGAATCCCCACAGTGTCAAAGCCGATGTTTTCAGCTTGCCGCCGTGCATGACGCAATATCGCTCCTCCAAGGTCTCTGAGCCGGACAGCTGCTCGGTGGAAAATCGTGTCTTTAGCATTATACCTCATGCAGTTGGTAACTATAAGGTTAAAGTCTTCCTCAAACTCATCCAATGTTCGGTACAGGTGGGACTCCAGCTTCCGCCTCATGGTGGAAAAATCCATTGGGTTGGAAATGAATTCCAGGTAATCTGGAACCTAAACATATAAAACCTGTACAATTACAAAAACCATTTACGAGCCAACTAGAGCGCACCCGTCACAAGCACTCTGAACTCCTAACGCCCTTTCTGCAGGCAAGGGGCAGCGCCAGCAGCTCATTTCTGTGTCACCCGGTCAGGGCAGACACATCCTGGCTCTACAAAACATTACATGTCTGAGACGTGCTGAAGCTTCCAGAAAACGATACCCTTTTCTGGCCTGGAAGATACCCACATTGTGAGTCCTCTCTGAGATAGTCTTTAGTCCACCAGCAGCTCGGGACAAGGTGGTTTGTGCCTCCAGGGTTATGACAGCCAGGCAGAAGCCCAGCGATACCTCATCTACGACCCACGAGACACCTCTAGGAAAGAGACTTGCCTCGTTCAGGTTAACGGGCTCTGCGAAGATCTGGGCAGCATCCTTCTCCTGCAGCAGGTCCAGCGTTGTGCGCAGCAGGACATTGAAAGGGGTCAGCTGTAGCTCCATAGCAGCCTGCTGAAACTTGACCTGGGAACGGGAGAGAGCGGTGAGCACAGGTAT